>NC_090257.1:3552325-3562325 GCF_037325665.1 Littorina saxatilis | reverse complement strand
CACAGCAAATCAGAGCACTTAGAATTTACTTGTTTTTTTCTGTCGACGGAAGAAAACAGCCTCTAGCTCTACTCTGGCGCTCAGTATAAAGACACACAACGAATCAGAGCACTTAGAATTTACTTGTTTTTTTTCTGTCGACGGAAGAAAACAGCCTCGCTCTACTCTGGCGCTCAGTATAAAGACACACAACGAATCAGAGCACTTAGAGTTTACTTGTTTTTTTTCTGTCGACGGAAGAAAACAGCCTCTAGCTCTACTCTGGCGCTCAGTATAAAGACACACAACGAATCAGAGCACTTAGAATTTACTTGTTTTTTTCTGTCGACGGAAGAAAACAGCCTCTAGCTCTACTCTGGCGCTCAGTATAAAGACACACAACGAATCAGAGCACTTAGAATGTACTTGCCCTCTACAGCTCCACTCTGGCGCTCAGTATAAAAATATATACAGACTGATCCGAATGTCTGCAGGTTAGTTAAAAACCCAGCTGACCTGCACACCTTGTGTCCTGACGCCCACGAAGTCCAATTAGGCATTATCTGGCGGAGCAACAGGTACTTTCACGCTTCGTTTTGGTCGTTAAAGTCTTCCTGTCCCAGTGTCTTAGTTTTAGGAGCGGGGTTAATTTCGTTATGTATGGTCCGGGATGGAACTAATTTGTTCATTCAGTCTCGTGCTGGTAGTAAGTCTCTGCGTTCATTTTACACTTCGCTATTCAAGTTTTGTTACTCATGGTACGTTCACATTGTATTAATGTATTATTCGATCTTACTCCCATGATTGAATCTATGTAAATTCATTAAAGCCCTTGAATAATTGTGTTACTCAGAATACACCTTTGTTTTTAATTACGACATAACCGTAACCCCTCAAACGGCACTTTGGCTGGTGTAAGTGAAACATGTTTCATTAATTGAAGTGAGCATTTGTAACACTGCACCGTTCAGCCATTGTCCTCAAAGACTGGTTCTGTTACAATTTGTTCGCTTAGCATAAGTACTTCACTTCAAACCTACGATTTAATCATATCAGCACGTTTAACGATGCATCAGTCCAACCGACATACACACTGCAATCAAGTGATGACTTCTTCCCTGAGCTGTAAACCAACATTGTATGAGTCAGTTTTGACAGCGTTGCCTTCAAATTCCTTTTCGTCTCTTCCGCAGTATTTTTGTTTTCTTAAACGACTGACGGTGCCAAAAGTCACTTGGCAAAGCCTCGAGCACTGGTGGCCAAAAGATCAGCTTTCTCCCCTGCCTACTGTTTTCATTCCACAGCCCAGGAAGATGTGCCGACTTGCGATTCACATCATTAGCATTCAGCTGATTAGGCTTGAGATTAAGGGGAGAGACGGTTTAAAGATACGTAGTTGTCTTCCAGTGTAATTCATCTTGTAAATCAATACAGATAAGAGAGTTGCAGTCAATACAGTCAAGAGATTTACGTCGATTCTCTTGATTTTATTGACTGTAACCCGCTTGTTTGTGGTGTTTTGTTGGTGTGTACATTGGCATTGCATTATGCCATAACGTCAGAACTACAATTAAAAACACACACGTCACGGTATTACTTAGCTACTTTGAGAACTAGAGAAATGACATTTGATCAGTTAGCTTTTGCAAGGTAGCTCGGCTAGGAATAAGGTCAATGTCGTAGTAACGTTACACTTGATCTTTCACAATATACGCACAGAATGTCATCGCAATAATTTCCTTCGGGAATAGCAGCATAATTGGCTTTTTGTCTTCTTTTCGGCTTTTCTTGAGAAACGAAATCTCTTATGTAGACAGAGCGTCTGTAGCGTACAACAAGAGCTGGGTGTTGTCACATGAAAACAGAAGTGTATAGTCGTAATATATGTCTCTACAGAAACAAGCACACTAGCGAACGTTAATTGGGCTACCTGAACAACAGTTCCTGATGATCTGAGACTGCAGCAGACAAGCGGTTTATTCAAACAATACTCTCTCTGGGCTGGATGCAAAAAGGTATTAAAATGCTTATTCTTTTGCCCTCGGAAAATTTTGTTTTGTTTGTTTGCTTAACGCCCAGCCGACCACGAAGGGCCATATCAGGGCGGTGCTGCTTTGACATATAACGTGCGCCACACACAAGACAGAAGTCGCAGCACAGGCTTCATGTCTCACCCAGTCACATTATTCTGACACCGGACCAACCAGTCCCAGCACTAACCCCATAATGCCAGACGCCAGGCGGAGCAGCCACTAGATTGCCAAATTTTAAGTCTTAGGTATGACCCGGCCGGGGTTCGAACCCACGACCTCCCGATCACGGGGCGGACGCCTTACCACTAGGCCACCGTGCCGGTCGCCCTCGGAAAATAAAGATTTCTCTTCTCTCTCCTCTCTCTCTCAACGGTTGACAGATTCTAACAAATACAGGCGACAAAATCTGGACAAATCTTTGGTGATATACAAGACAATTTACACAGGGAGGTTGCCCCGGAACGCAATATATGGGCCTTTTAAAAAAAAAATGTTGTACTTTCAGACCAAAGAAAATCCAAAAACAAAACGTAATAACTAAAACTTTTATTATGCACATCTTGTTTGTAAATAATTCTTGGACCGTATTCTTCATGTGTGCCCTTTTTACTCTTTATTAATTTAATTGGAAAAAAGTGTCATTCCTGTTACCAAGTTTCACTTTTTTTTTTCAACAATGAAAAGTAATAGTCGGGTCTTTTTTGACTATCATTGTCTTCTCTAAAGTTGTTTCAACATTCTAAGGAAGATTTTGATTGAAAAGTTTCACAAAATAATTTTTCATCCACATAAAGAGCTCATAATTCTCAAACACTTGGCATTTGGATGGTCGCCAAACTTAATAAAATGAAGCATATGAAGCGAGGATTTTCTTTTTGTCATCAGTTGTTTTGGGTTATCATATGCAATGCGTTCAATGCAACTGTGTTGCAATGTCAACACTATATTTTGTATTATTAAACTGTTTTCCACTTTTGTAGTGTGAATACGAAAATATGATTTTTTTCTTTTCTTTTCTTTATATTAATGTATGTGCGTCTATATTAAGTTTCTGTATAAAGGACAGGTTGTAAGATTAGGTTCTGCCTGAAACCTCTATTAATTTGTAATAAAGTCCAGTTTCAGTTTCTCCCTCTCCGTCCGTCCCTCCCCCCCCCCCCCCTCTCTCTCTCTCTTTCTATCTCTTTCTCTCTATCCCCCTCTCTCTCTTTCTGTCTCTCTCCCTCTCTATCTCCCTCTCCCCCTTTCTCTCTCTTTCTCTCTCCCTCTCTCTCTCTCCCTCTTTCTTTCTCTTTCTCCCTCTCTCACTCCCTCCCTCCCTCCCTCCCCCTTTTCTCTCTCTCTCCCTCTTTCTACCTCTTTCTCTCTATCCCTCTCTCTCTCCTCTCTCCCTCCATGTGTGTGTGTGTGTGTGTGTGTGTGTGTGTGTGTGTGTGTGTGTGTGTGTGTGTGTGTGTGTGTGTCTGTGTGTGTGTGTGTGTGTGTGTGTGTGTGTGTGTGTGTGTGTGTGTGTGTGTGTGTGTGTGTGTGTGTGTGTGTGTGTGTGTGTGTGTGTGTGTGTGTGTGTGTGTGTGTGTGTGTGTGTGTGTGTGTGTGTGTGTGTGTGTGTGTGTGTGTGTGTGTGTGTGTGTGTGTGTGTGTGTGTGTGTGTGTGTGTGTGTGTGTGTGTGTGTGTGTGTGTGTGTGTGTGTGTGTGTGTGTGTGTGTGTGTGTGTGTGTGTGTGTGTGTGTGTGTGTGTGTGTGTGTGTGTGTGTGTGTGTGTGTGTGTGTGTGTGTGTGTGTGTGTGTGTGTGTGTGTGTGTGTGTGTGTGTGTGTGTGTGTGTGTGTGTGTGTGTGTGTGTGTGTGTGTGTGTGTGTGTGTGTGTGTGTGTGTGTGTGTGTGTGTGTGTGTGTGTGTGTGTGTGTGTGTGTGTGTGTGTGTGTGTGTGTGTGTGTGTGTGTGTGTGTGTGTGTGTGTGTGTGTGTGTGTGTGTGTGTGTGTGTGTGTGTGTGTGTGTGTGTGTGTGTGTGTGTGTGTGTGTGTGTGTGTGTGTGTGTGTGTGTGTGTGTGTGTGTGTGTGTGTGTGTGTGTGTGTGTGTGTGTGTGTGTGTGTGTGTGTGTGTGTGTGTGTGTGTGTGTGTGTGTGTGTGTGTGTGTGTGTGTGTGTGTGTGTGTGTGTGTGTGTGTGTGTGTGTGTGTGTGTGTGTGTGTGTGTGTGTGTGTGTGTGTGTGTGTGTGTGTGTGTGTGTGTGTGTGTGTGTGTGTGTGGTCAAATCACACGTATTTCAATGTAAGGAACAACATGTGTGCTACAGACTGTTCATATTTATTTTTGCCACAAATGTCCGTCATTCCTGTTACCAAGATGTCATTCCTGTTGCTTCTCTGATGGTAACAGGAATGACGGTAACAGGAATGAGTCATGACGGACCCTCCGTAATAAAATTAATAATTACTCCCTTTCAATGGCATAGCCGTGCTTTTTGGTACTAAACACTTTGTTCCACTTATAACTTTCTATTCAATCATTTAAATATTTTACACATGCAATTTTAGTTGGTTTATGACCGGTAACGGGAATGACTGCGAAAACTGACACTACTTACTTCACAGAACTGCCCAAGACTTTAGCACCGGAAGAATGAATAGTGAGCAATGCTCGCCTTCTGTGAAAGTTACACAGGAAATGACATACTTCCAACAGCAGCTTCGAAGTGATACTGGGGAGTGTTCATTTTTTATATCTGGTTTTCTTCTCGGTAACAGGAATGACATGAAAACCAGGGACATGCTAATTTCGGATTTAAAAAAATAAAAATAAAATTAGTAAACTTTTTTTTTTAATCAATAGTTTGCTACACATGTGATCTTTGTGACTGAAACATTTCTTTTCTACCATTTAAGTTTCCAGAGTCTGCCTTTTTAACACATTATTGTGGTCAGTAAAAATGAGGTGTCTGCCCAGGGACAGCCATTTTTTACCCCCCTACCCCAAAGAAGAAAAGATTTCTCCAACAAAATAATAAAGTATCGGCTTAAAAGTGTTATAAAACAGTTACTGGATTGTATCAAAGCACATAATTAAATGGACAGTGAATAGAGATGTGCAGCAGATTTTCTACATTTTTACAAATCTCTGGGACAGAAATTACAAATTTTTTTGAAAAAGGCCCATATAGGACGAAGGGACGCTTAAAGCAAAAAAAACAACCAACAGAGGAAGGTTGATACTTTTAATAACGAAGGACGATTTGATGTTGTGCAGCTAAACCTAGGAAATGAGTCATTGTTTAAAACAGGTACCAAGCCCATCTATTAAGAAACACATCGCGTATAGTACCGATATCTTGGCGCTAGAACCTGTATCTGTGCATGGTTGTGTTGGTTGTATCAGTAAAAAGAAGACCGGCACGCGCCTTGCCCCCCTCCCTCTCCCCTCAAATTCCCTAATTACGTCGACCCCCTGTTGTAGCTAATAACGACCTCACGGCAGATGCCGACCAGACATTCACCCTTGAGAATCCCCCCTCCCTACAACAACAACTACGACTTCGCCAACACCATCAACCACCGCACAGCTTCGCTCTCTCTCTCTCACACACACACACACACACTCACACACTCTCACACACACATACACACACACACACTCTCACACACACACACACACACACACACACACACATACACACACACACACACACACACACACACACACACACACACACACACACACGGTTAAAAACTACAACCATGACTCCGCTTGCTGATACTACTCGCAGTTACATACTACCTGCAAATTACATGTTTTCTCGTTCTAAAGCCTCCCGGAGCCTCGATCGAACTTTTACAGTGCTTCCCAAAACAACGCACGTACCCGTGGATTTTCAGTCAGTCAGATAACGGTTTTAGGACGTTCTGTTGTCTCGGACTACTATTCTTGTGTAGTAACTGTGTGCTGTGGATTATTCTCCAGCTTTAGTATCAATCACAGAATTAAATACTAATTGTCTGTTACTATTCGCACAGAAACAGGTTGTGAATCCGGTGGTATATATATACATCAACAACATGAAATTACAACCACAGTATCAGCATGAACACATTACGCAGACCTGTTTACCCCCATAAGTGTTTTGGAGTAATGCTCAGCCCCAAAAATAGTAATCCTGGCACAAAAATAGTAATCATCCAGCATTCGTCGCCAATTACAACGCACATGACAACTGTGTCTGCGAAACGCAATCATGCACATATATCCATCATTCACACATCAGTCAGTTTTTGTAGTCATCATAATTTCAAAGAAGATCACATCAAAAGCACATGCATCACTGATTCTTTTTCGTTTGCTCGTAGTAGGCCTTTTTCAGTGTGTCAAGCGCTTCTCTACTGTACTTGCGCTTGCCGAATGAGTGAGGGCGAGACTTCACCACTAGAATAAGGCTCTCCAGCGTCTCATCAGACAGACATGATCTCTGGTCAGCCCTGTGCTTTTTCACCCCATTTTGCCATTGAAAAAAACAATGCCAAACATGTGAATAGATAAAAAATAAAAAAATAAATTTTTATTTTTTTTTTTTTTACATTTTTGTGTGTGTTGAAAATCGTAGTCTTGACACGGATAGCGGAATGGCGTATTTTTTCCAGAAAATCGTAATAAATTACGCCAAAATCGTAAGGGTAAACAGGTCTGCATTACGGTATCACCAGCGTTAAAAGAAATCTACTCCAAACCTCTTCATTGACTAGCAAAGGCAATGCCACCAGTGACATGAATGAACTAAAATCTGCTCTGACGAATCAATTTAAAACACAAGTAATTCACCCGAGCGAGCGTATATAGCCTCGGCAAAGATAATTGAAAGCTTCATGAGTATTCCAAGGAGCCACGATAGTTAAAAGCTTCATTCGCATTCCACACACGATTCAATCATTCACAAAAACCGTCTGTATAGTTAGTATGACCTATATCCTGAAGGAGGATCTTGAACGAGAGCTCTGGATGTTTTTTTCTGTTCCATCCGTTTCCTTCCCGTCTGAAGACATGCTCCTATCCCTTCCTTAGTACTTCTTCCTCTTCTTTAACTTCCGTTTCCGGTTACTCACCGTTACGACCTTTGCAGAAATGCTGCTTAAAGACTCAAACTGGAGCATCTGTCGAAACATTACCATTCCTTTTCACCAGCAGACGTGTCCCACAAAAATGCATGCAAAACAAAATAACCGAAGAAAGAAAAAACCCGCATATGAGTCATCTTTTTGAGTTGTTGTTTTTATCACTATTCTGTGCTGAGTCGCTCAATCATTTCTATCATCGACTTTCTTTGTGTGGAAGTAAAAAGAAGCGCTTTTGTTGATCGCAATCCCAGGCACCCTTCATGTTCTTTGCACTCAACGATAGTTCTCGACTCTTCAGTAGGGAAGCTGTTTACTGCACTGAATCTTCTTTTAATTTTATTATTTAAAACAAAATAGTGTAGCTGACTGAAACAGAATGGCTAGCTAACGCGTCCTTGTGAAGTCAAAGAGGTGTAAAACAAAGTCAAAACAATCTTCTATAAAACGTCCCAGAATTTGCACCTTGAGAATTTGTACTTTGTACATCGGGAGCTGCCAATGTAAAACTTTCAACACGCTGAGCCATTGATTCCTCTTCGTGTGTTTCCCATGGGTGCTGTTTCTCATGTTGGGCTTGCCTAATTCCTTCCCCCTGATTCTGTTCTTGGCTTGTAAAACTGTTGAAAATTATTTCCCAGAAGACATCCCCGAAAAACCAAACCCCTCTTTACGCGCAGAGAGCTGAAACAACTCATCGCCCGTTGTCTATTTTAGAATCATTCCCGCCAACCAAAATTGTGTAAAAGCAACGTACTTTAGAGGTGAAAACAAACATCTTGACATTTCTAATGTATTTGAGTCAAACGCAGAAATGTAGGAAAATCTAAATGATATATGACTGTAGTTTTTGGCCATCTACAGGTATATCATTGAGCGTGCTAAAAAGATGCGACCAGCTAGAGGATTATCTGCATAACGACTATTCGCCGGAGGTAATCTGCGATAATGCTAGTCTGCAATGACGACTTGCAACAATACAAGAACAAAAATGTAATGTCGGCAAGCAGTTTATTATTATTATTATTATTATTTTAACATCATGCATGTCGGTCACAGTTTGCATCTTGCAGACTTGATTCAGAAGTGCCCGTGAGCCATTAACCATGTGCAAATACAACACACACACATGCACAATTCAGCAGCACAGAACCGTTTATTATCCAGTCTACATGCAGAGTTTTGTCACTCCGTGCATGCCAGGCATTATCCACACCATTCCTTGCAGACTGCTGCAATAATCGCATCACACCTTTCTTGTCATTCTGCTGACTCAGCCCGGCGTAACATTGCGCAGTTCCCACTTCAAGGTAAATTTACCTGCCTCGCGCTAATCACCTGTCTTCGCGAGCCGTTGTGCACCTGGTGTTCTATTATCTAATATCCTGTTTTGCTTTGCTTTATTTTTTCGCTTCTTTTCTTCTGTCTGTATTTTCTGTCTGTCTGTCTGTCTGTCGGTCGTTCTCTGTCTTTCATTCACGCTCTTGCTTTGTGTACCTGGTATTTTTGTTCCAACATCCTACTTTGCTCTATCTCTCTCTCTCTCTCTCTCTCTCTCTCTCTCTCTCTCTCTTTTTTTTTTCTCTCTCTCTCTCTTTTTTCTCTCTCTCTCTCTCTCTCTCTCTCTCTCTCTCTCTCTCTCTCTCTCTCTCTCTCTCTCTCTCTCTCTCTCTCTCTCTCTCGTTGGTTCTTTTTTTCCTCAAAATACGCACTTTATAGATCTATTGACAATCAAGTCATCTGACTTTTCTTTCACAAGTACAACAAAAATGACACACACACACACACACCTACACACACACACACACACACACACACACTGATTAAGATCTGACTCGTTCCGTTGGGTATGTACACGGGTTTTGTTTCAAGTGTTCCAACACTGTACCCTGTACCCATCTGTCTGTCCCCCCCTCCCCCACCCTCCCCCACCCTGGTTTACCCACCCCTCCCAACCAATCTTTTCCTCTTCAATCTGTCAATGTCGTCTCACTACTCGCATGACCGACTCTGCGTATCTGAAAAATCAAAAAGGGGGGGGGGGGGGGGGGGGGGCGGCGCAGAAGAGAGAGAGAGAGAAAAAAAAACAAGTTGTCTCGTTAAGAGTAGAAGTAGTTTTACTTGCTCCACTAGTTTTGACATACCTTTGCACTTACACCCAGCTGTTAGTTAAAAGACCTGCTTTTTCTTGCTGTTGTTTTTCGGCCATCAAGAAAGAATAGTAGCAAGGCTCATTTGAAGGGAACACAGCTTGACATGTTCAATAGCTGGCATCCCCAATGTAATGGCGTTAATTACCTCCTCGGTTTTTGCGTGAGTCATTGACCGGGGGAGTACACGCATACACTTGACAGAAAACAACTTGGAGATTACAAGAGAATACAGTATTTCGGGACGATCAAGAAAGAAAAACACGAGACCCGCAAGGCTAATTTGAACTGAACACAACTCGACATAACCATAAGCACTGCCTAATGAACTAAACTTTCGCTCTAACTCGAGCAGCATTGCAGAAACACTTTAATCTGTTTGTTGTTCGCTCTCAAGTGCAGTCGCCATTGTTTATTTAATTTACTTTAAGAAATGTTTACCAAAGAAAAGGTAAATGATACAAATAATTTGGGACTATCACGAAACTATGAAAGCAAGGTTGATCTGAACACAACGCAACTCAACACAAGAAAATTGGTTGATTAAAATCAACATGGCCGAAGCAATGTTTTCATAAAAGAAGCGGTATTGTACGGGCACATGTTGAATTTGGGTTACATGTGTTGCAGAGTATTTGAAAATCCGTAGGCATAAAAACATGCAAAGAAGAGTGATAGGTCCCTGTTGTGAATATAGTCAAGTGCATAAATTGATTACTTATGTTTCACACTAGTTTT
>NC_090257.1:3544825-3547325 GCF_037325665.1 Littorina saxatilis | reverse complement strand
CCTTCCCGTCTATTGTGCCCGAATTGGAAATTGCTTAAAGCAACGGTTTCTTTTTAAACGAAGATGCAGTGCGAAAGTCGTATTCTTTTTAAACGAAGATGCAGTGCGAAAGTCGTATTCTTTTTAAACGAAAATGCAGTGCGAAAGTCGTATTCTTTTTAAACGAAGATGCAGTGCGAAAGCCTCATGCAGCAAGCTTCGTGAAGTTTACCAATCAATATCAGGCGAACTGCTATCACCCAATGAAATCAGCAGTCTTTGACAAAAATAATGACGTCATCGTTACGTCGGTTCTCTACTGACTATTCAATCGTTCTCTCCGCAAACTCTATCCCCCCCATCCTTCCCCCTCCCTAAGCCCTACTCCCCTCCACACACCCTGGGGGCTCAACCTCCGGTCCAGACCCCCCCCCCGGGCCCGGTAAGAAAAACAGAGAGGAGGAAATTAGGGGGAGCGTGGCTTCATGGCTGTTCCGGTGGTGGGACAGTGTTTTCGCTACTGAGGATTTGGCGATTAGAGTTGATCTTGAAAAACCTTCGGTTCGTAGTATTGGGAAAATCATGCTGGGTAGTAAAGTTGACTGCGGTTGTTACTCGGTGGAGACTGCCGTTCATGTTTAAAGGCGGACTCCGTCAGACCTGGTCTGGCTTTTACACTCGATAAGAACGCACATCCACTTGGACACAATCATGCACCATTGTGACTGTTTACTGTGCGATGTGAGTGACATTTTCTCTCTCTCTCGATAAATTAATTTCATCAACAGCCATTAGTGTCCGTTTAAAACAATCATGGAAATAATCCCCCAGAAAGCCCCAGGCTGTTGGTTGTGTTGTATATAATTATATGTCAATTCAATTAGTAGAGGGACGGTCATATCTCATCTGTGCATGGTGGTGTACCGGCACGGTTGGCCTAGTGGTAAGGCGTCCGCCCCGTGATCGGGAGGTCGTGGGTTCGAACCCCGGCCGGGTCATACCTAAGGCTTTAAAATTGGCAATCTAGTGGCTGCTCCGCCTGGCGTCTGGCATTATGGGGTTAGTGCTAGGACTGGTTGGTCCGGTGTCAGAATAATGTGACTGGGTGAGACCTGAAGCCTGTGCTGCGACTTCTGTCTTGTGTGTGGCGCACGTTATAATTATGTCAAAGCAGCACCGCCCTAATATGGCCCTTCGTGGTCGGCTGGGCAAACAAACAAACAAAAGCATGGTGGTGTGATCGCTTGCACACACAAGAATGTACCTTTATTCAGTCTGTTTGTCTGATCTGTCTCAGTAAAGATTCTGTCGTAAGCAGGTCTGGACAACCCGCTTTCTAAGTCTAACTTTCCGTTGCGTTTCTTACCTTAGTGCGCGTATAATCTATACAAGTCATGTTACACAGTTTATGGAGACCAAACTACTCTCCATGTTATATATCAGGCCAGGCCGTATTCCCTGATAAATATGCTGTCTGTTGCACGCCTTCTCGTTTTGCTGTACATTAAGCACTTAGCAGTATAGTTTGTATGTGGACAAACCAGCTGCTATAGCTTGACTATAATATTACACCTCAGACATATCCGTGGTCATTTAGCAGATGGGTTACAAATATTTTATTTCACATCAAATTTGACACTAGCCAAGGACAATATCATTTACTCGCAAAGTCCCTTATGTTTTTGTTTCCCTACCGACACGACTGGTTTTCGATTTAACATTCTTTGAGTGCAAGACTGTATGCAGAGAAACTCATACCATGAGCGATCTCTATTTCTTACAATCTATGCTGTTTGTACACTTTGGCGAAAGAGAAAAACTTAGAACTACAAAGAAACAGTATCACTCTTCACAATTAATCCGATGTCTTTTCCCCACACAATGTTTAGGTTTTCATCCCACAAAACACAGACGGCATTTATACCTTCACATCGAATCTGAGATGAGCGTTGTTTGGCTGAACGGTTTGCACGTGCATAAAAGCTCTGATTCACACAATTTCTGTGAAGAAAGAGCGGATTCATCGACTTATAGAACAAGTCACTGAACCTGAGTTATGATTCAGAAACAAAAGTATTGGCCTCAACACATACGAACAAAATTCATGTGCACATTCGCACGTCAGTTGGTTTGTTTGTTTTTGTTTGTTAGCTGGCTTGTTCGTTTGTTTGTGTCCTTTCCCCGGGTAGAGCAAGCCTCCACATAGACTGACAAGAAAAAGAAATACAAACAAAAACAAGTCGCGTGAAGCTATATAAAAACATTTAGTCAATAATTATATCAGGTTGAAACTAAAAGATCAACATTATAAACACGCCATCACCGAGACTCAAGGTAGTAAGTATTGGCTAGCAGAAGACCGACCGACAGACAGACAGACACAGACACACACACACAGAGACACACAATCTCTATCTCTCATTCTCAACTTTCTCTCACTCTTTAACAGACAAGGACCCCTCCACCCCGCACACACTGATATAAAGTCCACACTAAAAACATTGTTTCCCTACTGAAAAAA
>NC_090257.1:3519825-3539825 GCF_037325665.1 Littorina saxatilis | reverse complement strand
TTTTGGCCCTAGTATCAGAGACATAGATAGTATGTCTCTGCAGGGACCTTTAGAGAATATAGGTCTATGGTCTCTGGTATCAGAGACATAGAATTCAATGTATGTCTCTGCTAGTATACTGCTTCTAATTTAATAGGCTAGGGGCTGGGGTTAAAAATAACCTGGATGCTGCAAGAAGGGATAACACTGATTTAGACCAATTCGCTTTTCTTTGCAAGTCTACTCACAGTGGCTTATCGCAAGTCTACTCACAGTGGCTTATCGCAAGTCTACTCACAGTGGCTTATCGCAAGTCTACTCACAGTGGCTTATCGCAAGTCTACTCACAGTGGCTTATCGCAAGTCTACTCACAGTGGCTTATCGCCGAGTCTACTCACAGTGGCTTATCGCAAGTCTACTCACAGTGGCTTATCGCCGAGTCTACTCACAGTGGCTTATCGCAAGTCTACTCACAGTGGCTTATCGCCGAGTCTACTCACAGTGGCTTATCGCAAGTCTACTCACAGTGGCTTATCGCAAGTCTACTCACAGTGGCTTATCGCCGAGTCTACTCACAGTGGCTTATCGCCGAGTCTACTCACAGTGGCTTATCGCCGAGTTAAACGAATCTTTGCTTAGTCTGGGACTGTCTGCTGCGTCGAATCCTGTAACTGTGGTTTAAAGGAACCTTCCTTACGCCGTACACAACTCACTTTTTATGACCGTGACTTAAGATGATTTCCTGCCCCTGCAGCCTCCGCCCTGATATGGCCCTTCGTGGTCGGCTGGGCGTCAAGTTAAGCAAACAAACAAACAAACAAACCCTGCAGCCTAATCAAACATGTTAATCACCACATATCTGTTAATGGCTTTTAGTTTTACATGGACTAAGAGCATTCTTCGACTTGGACATGTAACACCATCCACAGTCTGATTGTTCCCTGTGTGAAATGGAAAATGTGTGCTTAAGTTATTTCTTAATTGGCACTTGTGTCAATGTGCTCAAATTAATTTAGCAATAATTTCCTCGTATAATATGCACAGGAAGAAGCTAGGCTGGGTTTTTGTTGTTGTTATTTTAGTTTTTTTGCCAGTTTGTTTGTTTGCTTAACGCCCAGCCGACCACGAAGGGCCATATCAGGGCGGTGCTGCTTTGACATATAACGTGCGGCCACACACAAGACAGAAGTCGCAGCACAGGCTTCATGTCTCACCCAGTCACATTATTCTGACACCGGACCAACCAGTCCTAGCACTAACCCCATGATGCCAGACGCCAGGCGGAGCAGCCACTAGATTGCCAATTTTAAAGTCTGAGGTATGACCCGGCCGGGGTTCGAACCCACGACCTCCCGATCACGGGGCGGACGCCTTACCACTAGGCCAACCGTTTTTTGCCAGTGGTACCCTGGAAAGATATGCTTGCACGAGAACACAATAGACTCTATCGGTATTCCAAGTTCTCGCAAGCTCTCGCAAACCTTAAAGCACAGCAAGGCATGTTGTACGGCTATCTCGCGAGAGCTGCGAAGGCGGAAGATCGTAGTTCTCGTGACTTTCGAAGCATGTCAAAGCTCAAAGAGCATGTCTCGCATACATCTCGCGAGAGCTGCGAAGGCGGAAGATCGTAGTTCTCGTGACTTTCGAAGCGTGTCAAAGAGCATGTCTCGCATAATTATATCTCGCGAGAGCTGCTCTGATGCCGAAAAGGTCTATTCAGGCTGAAAGACTGTGGACATTGAAAGAAGCCAGCCATTCTGCTTCTAATTAGATAGCCAAGAGGCTGGGTTAAAAACAACATACTGTAGATGCTGCAAGGAGGGATAACACTGATTTAGACCCATTCCGATTCGCTTTCATTCGCAAGTCTCCTCTCAGCAGCTTATCGCCGAGTTAAACGAATCTTTGCTTAGGCCCCCCAAAAAAAGGTCTGTTTACGGTAACATAGGCCAAAAAAATAGGGTCGGTAGGTCGGGGTTTTTTTTTTTTTTTCCAAAAAACCATATTTTTACTTTTTTTTTTTTTTTTTCCCAAATGCCAAAAAAAAAGTCTAGGGTCGCGCGAAAAAAATAGGGTCGGTCGGGTTACCGTAAACAGACTATTTTTTTTGTGTGCCTTATATAAGTCCGGCGGACTTGGTCTGGGACTGTCTGTTGATTTACTGCTTTCCATTCTGCTTTCGTTTCAACTTTACTTATAGTCTTCAGTATAGGAGTGTTTATGTTTGCCGCGTTGGGCTTTACGTATTTTTCCTCAACGCGCGCGTTTTAACGAAAATGTGTTTCTTTTGCTTGACGAGCCGTCATATTAATACTTCTTCCAAACATAAAATTATGAAAAAAGGGATACATGTCATAGAATCGAAAGTAGAGAAGGCAAAATCCGTTGTCGCTTACATTCAGACTTTTTTTTTTATCTCCTGGAGATGCTAGTTAGTGTGTTTGTTTTGGGTTTGTTTACCTCCATTTCACTTTTTGCATCAGCTAACCATGCACAGCACGTGTATCCGAAATACAAAGCTGTACACAGAATCGGACATCTCACTAATAATTTGTCACGGTGGTATCTACAATTTGTCACCGTACCATCGACAACTTATGACTCTATTCAAGCACGGAAGAAACGCAATCATGTTATTGTGATCGCATTACATGCATTTTCCACAAAACGGACAATTTTACACATGTTCACACTTGCATTGTTATCCTGAAAGTCGCTGAAAGGAAACGTCCAAATAGGCTTTGACAACAAGATCGAGTTTTTCTCCATTTTCGTCACCACTTTTCTTGTTTTATCACAACTTCACACACTTTTGTTCACCATGTTTCTTGTTCTAACACACACTCACACAATAACTACACTTTTCACTCAAATTCACGAAAAGATCTTCACTATAATTGAATATCTTCCAAACAATGTCTCCATGAAATTTTTGTTTTGTTTCTCCAATGGAAGGAATTAAGGGCTGTAAGTTTGTTCTCCTAAAACTTCAGCCAATCCACACTCCCATCCTAATCCTAATGCACGATAAACAATCACACCGTTTTCACTTTTGGCAGGGACCTATATTAGATAGGTCTATGCTTTTGGGTATTCCAGCCAACACAGACTGAGAGTAATCCTCATAACAACTTCCAGCACTCCCAATCAAGCACCGAAGTCCCAGCAGACTGCACAACAAGCACCTTGAGCATATACGCTGCTCACCTTCACAACTTTTTTCTTTCAAATCTTTTTTTTTTTTACCCTGTGATGGCAGCGATGGGCAAAAGGGTGAAGCTATTGGCTGAAAGGCTTTTCAACTTTCACCACTCTCGGCAACTGCACACACACCGACAGTACAGAGAGAGAGAGAGAAAGGAGAGATAGGTGTAGAGGAAAATAGGGATTGCGTGCAGAACGACCAAACACTCATTGCGGAAACGAGACAACGATGCCGTCAGGTTTCTCGTCTCAGACTGACGGTCGACGGGTACAATAGGTTAAGTGATATTAAGGACGTCGGCCTTCTATGTGAAAGGTTCGGGTTTCGAAACCCAACTGCGCTTGGTGAATTAAGGATGAAGATTTTTTTCCGATCTCCCAGATGAATGTATGAGCAGACCTGCTAGTGCGTTATTCCCCATGCGTGTGTAGGCTTACACTCAAGCACAAGGCCAAGTACAGTAAACAGGTTTCGGTGTGCTTACAGTAACACGAAAATGCCCAAAGTGTATCCTCGAAAACAGAGATAGTTAGCTATTGCTTTTTGGGTCCAGCGGACCATAATAGGCCAAATCAGGACCCCTGAAAACAGAGAATGACTGCCCAAGTCGCGGAAAACAAACAGCCATACACGTTGAAACCCACTCGTGTACGTGGGAGGTGCGTGCAGGCCACAAACGCAGAGAAAACTGCCGGGGTAAACTCCCCTCCCCTTTCCCTCTATCCCTAAAAAACAGACCTCGGGGGACGAAGTCTCCCCCGTTTCTCGGCGTCGAGATTTGGCGAGCGAAGCGACTTGGACCAGGAAGTAACGTTTCTTGGGGGATTCTCGTTGCGAGGAACGCTGATGTTTGGGGAGAGTAAGCAATCGTGTTAAATTCTTGCCGAGCTTACCTCCAAATCATTTCATAATACTTCCTTGCTGTCTTGCTTAGCTAGATGCTATTCGCATGCAATTCTTGCCTCCACGAAACGATTGTCATGTATTTACAGTATTACCAAACGGAAGGTCTGATACGAGAATAAGGCGGCATCTTCTTTCTTTCTTTCTTTTCGGAATGGGTCTAAATCTTCTTCTTTCTTTATTTGGTGTTTAACGTCGTTTTCAACCACGAAGGTTATATCGCGACGGGGAAAGTGGGACGTCATCTTCTCCACAGTTCTGTACCGAGTATTCGGTCGTTGTCTCCGCAATCTCTACAAAGTCTGGATGCGGCGCGCTACCAAGCCGCACAACTCAGGGGGCTGAAGATGCTCTCAGACTTTCCTCAGGTGTGCAACTCACCTGAGAGAAACTGAGAGTTTGGGGGGATAGGGGTAGGGCGTTCGAGAGAAGAAGGTGGTAAAGGGGGGGTTAGAGGGGAACGTATGGAGGAAGTTAGAAAACTAGTGGTGATGGTTAAGGAGATTGTAATTATGAAAATTGCTTTAAGACTTTTCCCAGGTGCGCAATCTACCTGAGAGAAACTGAGAGGCTGGGGAATAGGTGTAAGGGTTTTTGGAGAGGTGGGGTGGGGGGGACGACGACGTATGTTAAAAGATAAACGGGTGATGGTGATGGATGAGTAGATCGTAATGATGAAAAAAACAGTTTCAGACTTTCGCCAGCTGTGGAACTTACCTGAGAGAAATCATGAGCTGGGGGAATAGGGGCGGGGATAAGAAAGGGGGTACGTGTATTGGGGGGGGGGGGGGGGGGTGAACAGATTGTAATGTTGATGCAAGTCAAGGGTTTGTTTGCTCAACGTTGTCGAAGCTACAACTGGAGTCTCTCATCCCAGTCTTGCTCCCAGCCGGCTTTACAACGCCTGCTGAACGTCCCGAGCGGCAAGGTGTAATCTCACTTCTGTTGTTGATACAACATTAACACTTGTCTTACAGTTACACACAACTTCAGCAATACAACGACCATAGAAAAGCTTACAGGATAAAGAAGACATTAAAACGAGTGTTTAAGACACAAAAACAAAGGATAACTCGAGCCCATCACACACGCGTTGAAGACGAAATCAAAGGATAATCAGGACATTAAAAGGCGTGTTTAACTAAGTGCCTTGTTTCTAATCCCCTTGCACTGTTTGAAACAAGAAAAAAAAACATAGTCTAGACAAGCGAACGAGTTTTATATGGGTTTTACACAAGGGAAATAAAGCGCCTTGTTTGCCTCAGTCTGCTGCAGTCTCGATCGTCCAAACAGCAAAACAGTGCCAGCATGTGAATGGACGAAAGAATTTCAACTGTGACACCAGAAAGCTACTTAAAACTCCAATGGAATTGTATTCACTTTAATATTTTTCCTCCTGCCTGGTTGTTTTTGTTTACTTCAATAAGGCAACATCCTTAATCAAAACGACAAATAAAACGATGATGTTTTACACCAGACAGCCGCCCAGGTAAAAACATGAGAACGTTCTTCCATTTATTTCAGACACATAATGGTGACATACTAACGATGTGTGACACATAATGGTGACATACTATAACGATGTGTGACCTGACTGCGTTCGGTGCAGAGTAAGACTTTTCTTCTGAATTTACTTCGTAACTGAAACCTATGTCGATTTGCGAAATTAATTCAACAAATAATTCTTGCTCTGCAAAGGAAGCTATCAGACGTAGAGAACCTTTGTTCTATACAGATGTTGTTTTCGTATAACTATTACTGTGAATTTATGTTCCGCGGCTTATCTCCTACCTTTCTGTCATTACACCCCCGGTATAGGGGTGTGTATAGGTTTCACTCGATGTGTTTGTGTGTGTGTTTGTGTGTTTGTGTTCGCAAGTAGATCTCAAGAATGAACGGACCGATCGTCACCAAACTTGGTGAACAGGTTCTATACATTCCTGAGACGGTCCTTACAAAAATTGGGACCAGTCAAACACACGGTTAGGGAGTTATTGGTGGATTAAAATTATACAAGGACTTACAGAGGCACACCCCCGTTGGTCAAAGGGAAATAACCATTCTCACTGCCACCAACTGAGAAGGTTATTTCCCTTGACGGGGGTGTTTTTCCTATCGGAGGAATTTCTTGTTTTTTTTCTCTTCAAAAAAAAGGAGGCGTTCCTCTCCCTCCCCTTGTTCTATTTGATTTGTCTTTCTTTCTCTGTAATCTTTAACAAAACTTGACTAAATATACAAAAGAAAAGAAAAAGAAGACCTTTAAACACGTCTGTTTGACGCTTTTGTTTTCTTTCTAGATAATCAACAATTTGGAGACAGTTGCACTGCACGAAACGAAGATGCTCCTTTTCCTTTTCCAGCTTCCTTGTCTGTGTCAAGTGTATCTCTTCTTAGCTTCTTTCTTCGTGCGAAGATCCGCTGACTTTTGTTGTGCGTGCTAACGATAGCGGACACGTTGATGTGCAGCTATCTAGTTCCTGCTGATCATCACCTGAGGTCTGTGAGCTGCTGCCTGTTTTCCAGGTGTTAGTACCTTGAAAAACAGGTTGCTTTCAGTTCTGTGTTCTCTCGCTTCCATCGAACGCAGCTTGCTTTCAGATGTTTTCGCACTTCTCCACCCCACCTCCTTCCACCCCCCACATCCTCTCTTTGTACTCGTCATATCTTTTTGTCTGTTTCTAGATTTTGCTATCAATGAACGCAGGTTTCTTTCAGCTGTATACTCTCTCGTCTTCCAATTCCCCTCTCCTTGTATCCAGAAACCCTCCTTGTAATTTGTCCCTTTCGTCATCTATTTTTTATCGAGTCAGTCTTTGATAAGCAGTCTTTGATATATGATGCCAAATTGCCAACGTCACAATAACCACTAGGGTCTTCTCATCCCCTTTCTCTTTATTAAACGTCTGTCTGGTGCGCACTCTTTAGACCCGAAGGAAAGGCAGTCTGTGAATGAAACTTTTTCTCTCTCTCAGTCTCTCCTTCGTCATTTATTAATCTCTTTCCGACTCTCTAATGAAAACAATTTAAGACGCCGTTCTGAAACATTATTCTGACGATTGATGTGTGGTATAATAATTTCAACCCTTAAACGGAGCAAAATGTAACTCTTTGGGCCATGGACGATTTGAGACAAGTTTTTTTATTTGCCACGGGGAATGCCTGTAAGTACAGCAGGTGCATGATATTTCAAAGTCACCACAAATTCAAGTAGCGCAAAACCACCTTCCTCCTCTATCTTTCAACTGCAGCTGATGATGCTTTCTTCGCGAGTCTCCAAGTAACTCCAGTCTGTAAAGGATAGCTCGAGTCTTGCTGCCGACGAGCATAAGGTCAAGTAGGCATCCAAAATGTCAATGGTTGTTCTTCGCGACAAAGATACTGAAAATAACTACAACGGAAGCAGCAACAACTGTGCTCTACTTGTTGCTGACATTGCATTATTTATCCAAAGAAGTCCTGAATGACAAGAGCAAGCCTGCAGTCAAAGAGTCGAGCTATGTTATGAATTAACAAATATGTCTCTTCGTAAATCAGATTTGATTTGTTTACAATTTTCTCACGGAATCAACCATAATGTCTTCACCTGTAAGTACCCAAGATAGAAAGAAGACTCGCTCTCTAGTCTACTTGAGCTCCATGTTGGCTTTTGACTCGCGTTACTTAGTTCATGCATGTGCAGGACTTGATCGGGTACTATCGCCTTACCTTTTTCGTCTTGCGCTATAACCTACCCGCTAAGACAATGGCTAACAATTAATATGTCGCAAAATTGAGCTGTTCGACTCTTTGCAAGAAAGGCATTGAAACTTTGCAAATTTCTAAATGGATAGATGCCTGAAGCGTGACTGAAAGCCTACGGGGATCTGTGCATGGGAGTTGCACTGTCCCTTTAAGTTTGGGTATAACTATGTTCCAGTGGATGGATGCTCATACCCAAGGTAAAGTCAAGGACAAATGTATGATGGTCAACAAAAAGGTTTACACGAGAAGGAACATGTCTTTGAAATCAACATTCTTCAGAAACTCTTTCGCAAAGGGTGCCGCGGGGAGACGAGCTTTAAGGAAAGCATAAATGTGTTTCTGTATTCATCGGGCTCCATATTCTCCACAGAAAAAAATAACTTCGAAGGATGGGGTTTCATGCTCAAGCCTCCCTCCTTTTCATTATTGTTGTCCCATTTGCATGTTTTGCTGAATCCTCAAGAGCCGTGAAGGAAACGTCGTCACTCTGTTTCCATAACAACACCTGCAGGCTCGTCTCCTTCTGCTTCATACTTTTGCAGCTTTCAGCGTCACGGTTGAGTCATGGCTCAGGAAATTAAAGAGACCGTCCTCTTCGTGCCAGCAGCCACCTATCTTATAAACCACCTCAAATCCGCCTATAGACTTTTACCTGGACAGAGAGCGTCTGAGACTGACTTAAACTTCTGAAAATTGCCGAAACTTTCTTGACCACTACTACGGCAAATCTGCCGAAGAAAATGGTGTCTTATCAACATCCCTGTCAGTAGTAAACAGAGTAAGAAGATGGGGAAATATCTTATAAACCACCTCAAATCCGCCTATAGACTTTTACCTGGACAGAGAGCGTCTGAGACTGACTTAAACTTCTGAAAATTGCCGAAACTTTCTTGACCACTACTACGGCAAATCTGCCGAAGAAAATGGTGTCTTATCAACATCCCTGTCAGTAGTAAACAGAGTAAGAAGATACTGAAATAATGCAGAGCTATCTCCCCTGCCAGCGTAAATTGGTCGCCATCATTTTTCAAGCTGTGTTTTGTACAGCACAGCGCCAGCCTGACAGTCAGGTCAGGAGGAAGGTAAACACGCCGAGCAGTACGTGCTCAACGATCCACGGGTTTTATCTTCAAAGGCACAGCTCGTCTCGTGTAAACGATTCGGCTCATCACCATCTCAGATCTGCCCAGGCTGTTACATGGGATACGAGCACCCTTCCAGGTCCGCTTGGACCATCTTCAGCCTGGCTGTTACATGGGATACGAGCACCCTTCCAGGTCCGCTTGGACCATCTTCAGCCTGACTGTTACATGGGATACGAGCACCCTTCCAGGTCCGCTTGGACCATCTTCAGCCTGGCTGATACATGGGATACGAGCACCCTTCCAGGTCCGCTTGGACCATCTTCAGCCTGGCTGTTACATGGGATACGAGCACCCTTCCAGGTCCGCTTGGACCATCTTCAGCCTGACTGTTACATGGGATACGAGCACCCTTCCAGGTCCGCTTGGACCATCTTCAGCCTGGCTGATACATGGGATACGAGCACCCTTCCAGGTCCGCTTGGACCATCTTCAGCCTGACTGATACATGGGATACGAGCACCCTTCCAGTTCCGCTTGGACCATCTTCAGCCTGACTGATACATGGGATACGAGCACCCTTCCAGGTTTATTTGTTTGTTTATTTGTTGCTTAACGTCCAGCCGACTACGCAGAGCCATATCAGGACGAGGAAGGGGGGGATGAAGGGGGCCACTTGTCAAGCGATTCCTGTTTACAAATGCACTAACCCATTACTTGTGTCCCAGCAGGCTTTAGTAAAACTAAATTAATACCTACTGGAAGATTACCAGTTTCCAGTATGTTAAAATAGGCTTAACCTATCTACTGCTGGACTTACATCAGAACACTAACAGATTAAACTATACATGAATCGCGAGACAAGCGGCAAAAGAAGCGATTTTTGGAAAAAAATACAGGTGAATGAGCAAGAAGGCAGAAAAAAGAAAAGAATTCATGAAGAAAAAGAGAGCATGACAGGAAAGAGGAACCAAAAATCTACCTAACAGCAAACTAGAAAGCTCCTGCGGTTCCAAAAACAGGAGGGGCCTTTAATTTCATAACCGCAGTGCCCCACTGCGGGAACCCTTCCAGGTCCGCTTGGACCATCTTCAGCCTGACTGATACATGGGATACGAGCACCCTTCCAGGTCCGCTTGGACCATCTTCAGCCTGACTGATACATGGGATACGAGCACCCTTCCAGGTCCGCTTGGACCATCTTCAGCCTGACTGATACATGGGATACGAGCACCCTTCCAGGTCCGCTTGGACCATCTTCAGCCTGACTGATACATGGGATACGAGCACCCTTCTAGGTCCGCTTATACCATCTTCAGCCTGACTGTTACATGGGATACGAGCACCCTTCCAGGTCTGCTTGGACCATCTTCAGCCTGGTTGATACATGGGATACGAGCACCCTTCCAGGTCCGCTTGGACCATCTTCAGCCTGACTAATACATGGGATACGAGCACCCTTCCAGGTCCGCTTGGACCATCTTCAGCCTGGCTGATACATGGGATACGAGCACCCTTCCAGTTCCGCTTGGACCATCTTCAGCCTGGCTGATACATGGGATACGAGCACCCTTCCAGTTCCGCTTGGACCATCTTCAGCCTGGTTGATACATGGGATACGAGCACCCTTCCAGTTCCGCTTGGACCATCTTCAGCCTGGTTGATACATGGGATACGAGCACCCTTCCAGTTCCGCTTGGACCATCTTCAGCCTGGCTGATACATGGGATACGAGCACCCTTCCAGTTCCGCTTGGACCATCTTCAGCCTGGTTGATACATGGGATACGAACACCCTTCCAGTTCCGCTTGGACCATCTTCAGCCTGGTTGATACATGGGATACGAGCACCCTTCCAGTTCCGCTTGGACCATCTTCAGCCTGGCTGATACATGGGATACGAGCACCCTTCCAGTTCCGCTTGGACCATCTTCAGCCTGGTTGATACATGGGATACGAGCACCCTTCCAGTTCTGCTTGGACCATCTTCAGCCTGGTTGATACATGGGATACGAGCACCCTTCCAGTTCCGCTTGGACCATCAGCCTGGTTGATACATGGGATACGAGCACCCTTCCAGTTCTGCTTGGACCATCTTCAGCCTGGTTGATACATGGGATAAGAGCACCCTTCCAGTTCCGCTTGGACCATCTTCAGCCTGGTTGATACATGGGATACAAGCACCCTTCCAGTTCCGCTTGGACCATCTTCAGCCTGGTTGATACATGGGATACGAGAAGACTCTCCATCATGAAGAAACTGGCTGGCACAAAGTGGGGAGCCAGCAGCAACATCCTCAGACAGGTGTATACGGGACACGTCCGCCCTGTGATGGAGTATGGAGCTGCAGCCTGGGCCACAGCTGCGAAGAGCAACACCAGCCGGCTCAACAAAGTGCAGAACGCAAGCATGCGCATCATCACAGGGGGACTGAAAACAACGCCCATACACGCCCTTGAAGCCACCACCAGACTCCCTTCCCTGGACCACCGACGAGAAGAGAAGGTCATCGTGCAGTACGAGAAGCTGCAACGACTCCCCTCTCACCCAGCACACCAGCACACCCAACAGCTGACGAAGAACAGGCTGAAAAGAAGCAGTTTCAACCATCTGGCCAAGCAGCTAGAGAGAACCCAAACCAGCTTCCTACCACGCACCCCTGAAGAACAAGAGCCCCTCCAAGACGCTGAAGAGTGGAACAGCCAGCTCAGCAAGGTGCTCTTTGTTACTGACATGCCAGGAGTGACCAGCAAGAGAGAGCAGCAGGACGCAGTCCTCAAGAACCTCACGCTGGAGATGATGCACCAGGACTACAACGCCTCAGTATGGACTCACATCTACACTGACGGGTCCTCAGATGGTGCCATCAAAAACGGAGGAAGCGGGATCCTGGTACGCTACCCAGACGGACACACCCTTTCAAGATCCCTGCCTGCCGGAGAGCTGTCATCCAACTACCGGGCAGAACTCACCGCTCTCAGAGAAGCAGTTAGCCTGGTCAGCGAACACCCACCCTCTCACGCCGTCTTCCTGACCGACTGCAGATCCGCCGTCCAAAGCCTGCAGTCGCCCAAAGAGCAGCTGGAACGAGACACCCAGCGTCTTCTTTGTACTCTCTCCCAGAGCACAAACGTCGCTGTCCAGTGGATCCCTGCTCACTGTGGCCTCTCAGGGAACGAGGAAGCGGACAGACTGGCCAAGACTGGCAGCCATCTGGAGCAGACAAGACCAACAGTCTCTTACAGTGAAGCCAAAACCCTGGTGAAAAGACACTACCAAACCACCTGGAATGCCCAACACAGCCTGCCATCTGATGATCAGATGCCCAACTTACAGCGCCATCAGCAGACCATCCTCTTCCGCCTACGGACTGGACACTGTCGACTGCGTGCCCACATGCACCGCCTTGGTCTGTCGCACACACCGAACTGCCTGTGCGAAACAGGCCCACAGACCCCGGAGCACATCCTGCAGACCTGCCCGCTCCACCAGGAAGCCAGAACAGATCACTGGCCACAAGGTGCCACACTGCAGGAGCAACTCTGGGGCACCAAAGACTCCCTGATCCTGACCACTAGCTTTATTCAAGCTACAAAACTTGAAGTCTGACCTGAGGCCAAAAATCCTGGAACGCCGAAGAAGAAGAAGAAGATACATGGGATACGAGCACCCTTCCAGTTCCGCTTGGACCATCTTCAGCCTGGTTGATACATGGGATACGAGCACCCTTCCAGTTCTGCTTGGACCATCTTCAGCCTGGCTGATACATGGGATACGAGCACCCTTCCAGTTCCGCTTGGACCATCTTCAGCCTGGTTGATACATGGGATACGAGCACCCTTCCAGGTCCGCTTGGACCATCTTCAGCCTGGCTGATACATGGGATACGAGCACCCTTCCAGGTCCGCTTGGACCATCTTCAGCCTGACTGATACATGGGATACGAGCACCCTTCTAGGTCCGCTTATACCATCTTCAGCCTGACTGTTACATGGGATACGAGCACCCTTCCAGGTCTGCTTGGACCATCTTCAGCCTGGCTGTTACATGGGATACGAGCACCCTTCCAGGTCTGCTTGGACCAGCTTCAGCCTGGCTGTTACATGGGATACGAGCACCCTTCCAGGTCTGCTTGGACCAGCTTCAGCCTGGCTGTTACATGGGATACGAGCACCCTTCCAGGTCTGCTTGGACCAGCTTCAGCCTGGCTGTTACATGGGATACGAGCACCCTTCCAGTTCCGCTTGGACCATCTTCAGCCTGGCTGATTTGTGTGCGGAGTGAGAATTTTTTTCTTGATATGAAACAAACCAGCGGTTCACATTCTCGTCTCGATATAAGCGAGACTATCGATACTACAGGTGCACTGTATTCATGCATCCATCCGACTGACTGCACCTGCAGCCTGTTGGTCAACAGCCCAGTATTGGCGTTAACCGGAAATTACCGGTATTTTACCGGTTGAAACGAAAAAATACCGGAACAAAATTGGCTGCCGGTATGACCTACCAGTTGATTTTAGAACTACTGTGGTTTTTTCGCCGGTAAAACAAAAACAAAACAGTACTCTGAGTTGGATTCTTACTGGTTTCAATCAGTGACCAGCCTACCGTTTTTTTTCTGGACTGTTTGCATTATAAAAGTTTGCGTACCGGTTTGAAAAAATACTAGCGTCATCACTGACAGCCTGGCACCGGGCCGGCAGGTGAGTCCGGCCAGGTATGTCCAATAGTCGGCACGGGCAGCTGTCCAGCAGTCACATTCCTCCAGTGTATTCATCCCTCCTGCCCTCTTCAGCATTCCCTGTGTCCGCTACTGACTGACCCTTCTCCCCATGTTAACACCACTGTCTACTCGCTGGGCAGAATTCCGAAGTCAGTGGTGGTGGTTGCTGTTCTTGCTGGCTATGATGTTGTTGGCTGCGATGACACCCCTGGGAGGAGTTTGGCATTGGGATGAGGAGTAAAGAAGGTTCGGATGGGGTAGGGGTGGAGAGTGCATGGTTGAGATGGGGGTGATACTGGGGAGATTGGACGCGTGCTGCGTTCGGTTTGGAAACTGCCGCTGTTGTTGATTGCATGTTGACTTGGCTTCCCCCTATCATTCTTTGTCCCTTTCTTGTGTCGATGTCTGCTTGTAAACGTTCAGGGGCACTGACTCATAAAAAAGTAATACATGCAATGACTGCAGAAACACTGGAAAAGGAACTGTCAAAACTGACAGTGGACCTGCTGCACATGGGGAGGGTGGGTGGGAGGGAGGTCTTATCCCATGTAAAGCATGGCCATATCTGGGACGGTTTTAATTTTTGATTTGTAACGTCCGCACTCTTTCTGTTTCGGATGTTCTGCTTCAGGTCTGTTCGCCAAAACATGTCCAACATGTCATGAGACTTTATTGTTTTAATTTATAAAAAATATATTGGCACTTTGATTGCAGGGTAAGTTCCAGACCAGGGTCACAGTAACCATACACATTTTAATAGAAGCAAAACAAACATGTTCCCTCCATCAGACGGACAAATGTCGTGACTTTTATCTTGGTTTGTCAGCGGGTTTCAACTTTTCAATCGCACACCTTCCTTGTTTACGACCTTCTGCTACCTCCTTCCCTTCCACTGCTTCAATAACTGTATAGGATGCAGTCTGTCTGATTCTCCTCTTATCTGTCTGTCTGTCTGTCTGCCTGTCTTTCTTTCTGTCTGTCTACCTGCCTGTCTGTCTGCCTACCTGTCTGTCTACCTGTCTGTCTGCCTACCTGTCTGTCTGTCTACCTGTCTTTCTGCCTGTCTACCTGTCTGCCTACCTGTCTGTCTGTCTGTCTACCTGTCTGCCCGTCTGTCTGTCTCCCTGTCTGTCTGTCTACCTGTCTGTCTGTCTGTCTGCTTTCTTCTGCGTGGATTGTTTGTGTTTAGCGTCCTCCGAGTACAGTAAGACTTGAGGAACCGATGTTTATTTTGTTTGTTATGTTGGACGGGGAGAGCGGGCGGAGGGAGACAGAGTAAGAATTCATTATACATTGGAGAGAGAACGTACGTTAAATCAAATAGCAGTCATTCGGGTGGTCGAGCGAGAAATGGATATTGGCAGGGGGTGGAGGGGGAGGGGCGGGGAGTGAGGGAAGGGAGAGAGATAGAGACAGACAGAGAGAGAGAGACAGAGAGAGACAGAGACAGAGAGAGAGAGAAAGACTCAACTTTATTACCAAAGGATAGAGGTTTTAGAGAGAGAGAGAGAGCGAGAGAGATGAGAGAGAGAGACAGAGAGACAGACAGAGACAGAGAGAGAGAGAGAGAAACACTTAACTTTATTACCAGAGGATAGAGGTTTTAGAGAGAGAGAGAGAGAGAGAGAGAGAGAGAGAGAGACTGAACTTTATTACCAAAGGATAGAGGTTTTAGAGAGAGATATATATATATAGAGAGAGAGAGAGGAAGAGGGAGAGGGAGAGAGAGAGAGAGAGAGAGAGAGAGAGAGAGAGAGAGAGAGAGAGAGAGAGAGAGAGAGAGTTAATTAATCCAACAGAAGTTCGACCTGACACATAAACCTACTTTTTTTGGCAGCAGATCAACACAAAAACACTCTTCGAACTCAAAAACAACCCCCTCTCCTCTCCTTCCCACTAAAAACAATAATAAGTGAAAGCGTGCTTGTCCCGGTAGATAAAATTCCAGACCCTCAGACGAAAGCGTCCCGTGTGACGTCTTGCAATACGTGAAGCAACCTACAGTACTAAGTTTTACTCGGGTGTGGAAGATATAACTGGTATAGGTGTTCCTCACACCGCTCTCAGAACATCCCTCGTCCTTTTTATGGGGGCGAGGACGCCCCCATTCTATACGGATAGTTTCGAGGTTGACCATGGGCAGCGCCATTTTGTTGTGAAATACGTCATCAGTTTGTGTACACAGGAAGTTGTGACATCCGTCACCCTATGGGAGGGGTGACGTCAAAATTGTTCATCTGTAGAAAGTTGTGAAATCCGTCACCCTATGGGAGGGGTGACGTCAAAATTGGTCATCACAGAGTTTGTGTAACACAGGAAGTTGTGAAATACGTCACCCTATGGGAGGGGTGACGTCAAAATTGTTCAACAAAAACATGATATGTCGCTTTGTGCAGGGTCAACTGCAACAAACTCAAACCGAGCCATTCATACCTAGCTGTATTTGAGTGACTTATATACCCGACATTTTTATTTCTTATCTTTAGCACAGGTGTAGGAAAAATCATGAACCAAAATGTTATTTATTTTCTAATTTAACATTTTTTTTACAAATATGACCATGGTCTTTTAAACATACAGTGACATTAAACATTGTTATGTAAAAAAAAAGAAAAAAGAAAAAAAGCTTTTGTGCACAAATCAGAAAATACATTGTACATTTTACCTACAGGCCAAACCGTGAGTGTCTGTGGCAAAGCCCGACCCAGGAAATTGCACTGATCTAAATTGTCAAGAACAGGCGCTTGCATTTGGATGTGTCCAATGATAGTAGGTTTGGTTGTGATCAATCAGAATAATGTAGGAATAAAAATGTATGACAGTTTAGTATGATGACATGTAATTCACATATGCTGAAATATGATATTATACATCATGTAATATTATTATGGCTGTTGCCATGACCATGAAACCCAACAAAGGTTTAATGTAATGTAATTCAAAATACCAAAACCGAGCACCTATTAATCTCGTCTTTGCGCGTGAAGATTGAGGCCGTCTGCCAGTAGCGGTTAGGTCATACAGTGGAACCCCTCTCTAGCGACCTTTAAAATGTTGACAAAAATCGGTCCTTGTGGAGGGGGGTCCTTACAGAGGGAGGGGGGCGGAGTCAGGGGGCCACAAAGAAAGTCAGATTTAAAAAAAAAAGAAAACAGAGAAGTTTGAGTTGCTGACGACCGTTCCCTCTGAAAGCAAACTGCTTCGATTTCATGTTTGTCCTTGGTGTCCACCAGTTCTGGTGCATGTACTACCCTGGCCAAGTTTCCTCTCAAGACATCAAAGAGACCGCCCCAGTATACTCTACAGCCTCTGGGCGAACCACCTCTCATAGCTAAAACTGGGTCAATGACCCCTGGGAAGAAGGTCAGTGTCTATAAAATTTTACTCCTAGGCCTGCGGCCAGGGGGGGGAGGGGGAGTATACCGGTACCATTTGAGAATCAGACCAAATGAGAATTGAACCATTTGAGAACATCCTTTTTTTTCAATCACTACATCGAAGGCCTGCGGCCCGGGGTTCACATGGGTTGGTTTGTTTGTTTGTTTCAAACCCACACCCATATACACACATTTCCCATTTAAACCATTTGTCGGCCCCCTGTCGATATTTATCGACTAAGTTCCTTGTGGAGTCTGTGGACAGATTTAGGGCGAGAAGCTGACACGCCAAGAGGCCGAAGAGAAGGTGTTATACAGGAAGTTGGTAAAAAGTTAACAAAAGTTGTAGCAAAGGTGTTAACTTGAGACTAGATGTGTTAGTGTAAGTGTCAGTGTAGGTGTCAGTGCGTGTGTGTGTGTGTGTGTGTTAGTATGGGAGTGTGTGTGTGTGTGTGTGTGTGTGTGTGTGTGTGTGTGTTAGTATGGGAGTGTGTGGCTGTGTGTGTGTGGCTGTTTGTCTGTGTGCGCGCGCGTTTGTGCGTGCATGCATGCAAGCATGCATAAGAGATGAGGCGGAGGAGGTGGCGGAGGAGGTGGCGGTGAGTGCGTGACCTGGCTGTCAACTAGTACTCGCGAATTGGTACACAATACGCTTTCCCAAGCTCCACTCTGTGCGACTTACACTACACACCCTTTCAGATCTAGACTTCATTTCCTGAGGGCGTCCAACAAACTCCGGAGACTGAGTACAGCTGCCAATACAGCAGGGTGATTGAAAACGCCGTACGCGTAATCTACCCAATTTGGATGAAAGTCATGCAACTTCTCTGTACTAAGTGGTCCCCGAGTCTTGAAGACCCGAGTCGATATAAATTATAAGGGGGGGGGGGGGCCAAAATCAGTTGTTTTTCTGCGCTCATCAACAACTTAAATGCGATACCTCGTGTTCGTGCTTTGTTCAGTCAAATGTTTACGTATACCTTTCCTATACTTCAACATATTTTAACGGGTTCTCTATCATTCAACCACTACCCATTCTCGATCCACACCACTCCCCCCCCCCCCCCACCACCACTTCCTTTAACCCCCGCATCCCTAGAATCCCCCCACCCCCTCCTTCGCCATCACGTTATAATAATAATAATAATAATAATAATAATTGTCAGTAAGTACTGGTGTCACATGACTGATGTGAACCAGTTGATTGGCTAATGGCGATGCGCTAAAACTGTTAGCGCACTCTTGGAGTGCGCTAACTTTTCCACAGAGCGTATTCTTGCGCCCTTTGCCTAAGCAAGACTGTGCTCTCATCCTCAGAATTAATTAATGACATGTAGCTTATATTCTCCACAATACCAAATGACCATAAATTCCCTGCTTCTCAATTAAAGCAGAAGTGGGTTTTTTTCTGACAGATTGCATGTGCCTGTGCCAGTGCCAGTGATCTAAAAAAAATAGAAGCCGCTGTGTTTCATCTAATTTTCGCCGAATTGCATAGATTCTTCTCATATGCCGTGTTGGTGGCATGTAGCTTATCATCCACATTACCAAATGATGAGTTAGTATACAATTCCCAGCGGCTAACAGAAAACACAAGTGTTATTCCGATAACGTACCAGCAAGACCAGTTTGGAAGACTGACTCGATCGATTCTGTAGCAGACAACACAGAAATACGACTACATCAGTTCAGTAAATGAATGGTTTCAGAATTATTATTTCAAAGCAAGAACAATCGTAATCGAAAACGTGTAAGGTTCGGAACGTTCTTACCATATATAAGATTTATTAGCAGCCTGCCTTATGCGTACAGACTCAGTGCAGACTGCAGTCGTTCCATTGCCCAGGTTGGCAGGTAGCCTAGCAGACGACATTAACCCCGCTCAGCAAATTAACATGTTGGGCAAATGTGAACGAAAAAACGATGGGGATATAATACGTGTAGGGGTCAGAGCATTCTTACCGTTCATATTTAGTATCAGACTCCCCGATGAGTGAAGATAGAACACGAGGAAATATGCCACATTTGTTTTGAAAATGTGCGAACCGTCGAGTCCCGCGGCTTCGAGTCAATTCAAGGGGAGTCACTCCGCATAGTCAATCCGTCGAAGCTCGACTGGAGGTTTCGAATCGCAAATAATGAAGAGCCTTTCTCCGAGTTCAAATGAGGTCTCTCTGAAAGATCATCACTGTTCAGATTAACGCTACACTGGAATTTACCAACAGAAATTAAAATGCGTGTGACGAAAGCACGACACACTTGAGACACCCCACACAAAAGTAGATCTTTACTGTGCACGACCTGACCACACAGTTATGCCTATTCAAATGCGCATTGCAAAATGTGCGTTTGGAATCTTCTTTTTTCTATGGCGGTACTGACAATATCGTTATTGAAACAATCCCAGTGCACTAAGGGATTTATAGAGCAAATCTCGAAAATAATTATTGAACTCAGCGCTATGCGCTTCGTTCAATAATGAATTTTCTCGATTTGCTCTATAAATCCCTTAGTGCACTGGGATGTCTCAATAACTTAAATAATGGAAACTTATAGAGCGCTTACCTAGAAGCTCTAAGCGCTTTACAATGACATTGCTATACACATGTACAAAACCAAAATACAGCATTAAGACACAAAAAGAACAGGAGTACAAAAGCAAATTCATCGTTTAAATCCATGCAGTCACAAACAAACACACGCGATCTTTTATCCCATGTCTTAAAACAGAAAGTGTAAAATGGTTATAGGTTTTTATTTCTCCCCTGGGCAGAAAGTACTTTGTGTGTTTGTTCAAGTCGTGTGACCTAATTGTTTAAGGGAGCAGTTGCAACATCAAACGTACTTGTCGACGAAAATAAACCGATACCTGCATGCACCTGTTTTGTCTAGACGCTGGGTAAAGAGAGAGAGAGAGAGAGAGAGAGAGAGAGAGAGAGAGAGAGAGAGAGAGAGAGAGAGAGAGAGAGAGAGAGAGAGAGAGAGAGA
>NC_090257.1:3469291-3519625 GCF_037325665.1 Littorina saxatilis | reverse complement strand
GAGAGAGAGAGAGGCGTGGGGTGGGGGGGGGGGGGGTGGTGGTGTCACAGTCAGCCAGCCATGGTTTGCAAATGTATATATATATATATATGCTTAAAAAGAATAACACCTCTAGTTAATGACTTAAAAAACAGAAATGCAGGAAATACAGCCATATATTCCATGAACAGATAAGAGAGATGAGAGAGAGAGAGAGAGAGAGAGAGGGGGGGGGAGAGAGAGGGGGAGAGAGAGGGGGGGAGAGAGATAGAGAGAGAGAGGGGGAGAGGGAGAGAGATAGAGAGAGGGGGGGGGGGAGAGAGAGAGAGCGATATAGAGATAGAGAGAGAGGGGAGAGAGAGAGATGGGGGAGAGAGAGAGATGGGGGAGAGAGAGAGAGAGATAGGGGAGAGAGAGAGAGAGAGAGGGGGAACACAGAGAGAGAGAGAGAGAGAGAGAGAGAGAGAGAGAGAGAGAGAGAGAGAGAGAGATAGTGAGAGAGGGAGGGGGTCTTCAATGTGGAGTTTTCCCTGCCAAAACATATCTACATAATTATGTTTGCTTGGATAAGAATGCAGTAATTAGAAAACGTATCATTCCTTTTTATGCAATTAACTCAACTTATATCAATCCAACTCTCTATTTATAAAGGTCCCCCATAACACTTAATCCGGGTCACTCAAAAACGTTTAACTTGTGTATCGAGGAAAGATTAACCTAATCCTTTAACATACCATACAACAAGCATTAAAAGATGATCTGCATACGACTTATTTACACTGTCAAATCTGCCTTTGCGACCACCTCTCAAAAGCAACCACCTTCCCCCAATGACCAATCTGAATGATCCCAGACGAGTTTCTCTTGTGTATAGATCCCCTTTTGTATAGATCCCCTTTTGTATAGATCCCCTTTTGTATAGATGACCTTTTGTATAGATCCCCTTTTGTATAGATCCCCTTTTGTATAGATGACCTTTTGTATAGATGACCTTTTGTATAGATGACCTTTTGTATAGATCACCTTTTGTATAGATCACCTTTTGTATAGATGACCTTTTGTATAGATGACCTTTTGTATAGATGACCTTTTGTATAGATCACCTTTTGTATAGATCACCTTTTGTATAGATCACCTTGTGTATAGATGACCTTTTGTATAGATGACCTTTTGTATAGATGACCTTTTGTATAGATGACCTTTTGAATGTATAGATGACCTTTTGAATGTATAGATGACCTTTTGTACAGATGACCTTTTGTATAGATCACCTTTTGTATAGATCACCTTTTGTATAGATCACCTTTTGTATAGATCACCTTTTAATAGTGACCATCTATCTATAACGACCACTTTCTTTTCTTCGTTCTTTGGTTTAAACAGTGTTTATTCAACAATTCATCTACCGGCACGGTTGGCCTAGTGGTAAGGCGTCCGCCCCGTGATCGGGAGGTCGTGGGTTCGAACCCCGGCCGGGTCATACCTAAGACTTTAAAATTGGCAATCTAGTGGGTGCTCCGCCTGGCGTCTGGCATTATGGGGTTAGTGCTAGGACTGGTTGGTCCGGTGTCAGAATAATGTGACTGGGTGAGACATGAAGCCTGTGCTGCGACTTCTGTCTTGTGTGTGGCGCATGTTATATGTCAAAGCAGCACCGCCCTGATATGGCCCTTTGTGGTCGGCTGGGCGTTAAGCAAACAAACAAACAAACAAAATCAACAAGATAATTCAACATAATACATGTTAAGGATCAACAACAAGCTCAAGCGTATGGTGGTGACCCTTTGTTCTTTGGATCGTCGTAATGGACAGGTTCGCCTGCATAATACACTCTACCCTCACATTCCCAATAACGACCCCTCCTTTTTACGACCGACTTTTGAGGACATGTTTAACGTCGTAAGTGGGAGGTTTTATTGTTCATTATCAGTGAGAAGACAATTAGTGAGTGTGATGGTTTCTAAAAACAAAACAAACACACAAAAAACATTCGAACAATAGCTAACTGGCAATTGAAACCACCTGCTAGCCATATTTCTCTCACACAAATCTAACCTTTACAATATACTCCCCGTCATGTGTTTCACACACTCCAAACAAACATAGGTATCATCTCTCTACCACACACTGAGGGTGTTGTCGGCACCCCTGTTTCTGCCGTGTAAACGATACTGCTCTGTTGTCCAACCTCTCTGATCTTACGCTACGGAACGCAGCGATTCCATCAGGACTACTGTTTTCAGTTGGGTCTTGCAAGTTACCTGTACAAGAACAAGATGTGCCTTTTCTGGTAGCTTTCTGTCATGAAGTATCATCATCAGGCAAGCACGTTCGAGGCTGTTCACAACACACAATGCAGAGAGTCGATTTGGAATAACGGTTGAGTTTGGGAAACACTTTACAATAGCGATTGCATCGGGATTTCTTTTTAAGATGTGTCTAAAATCTCTCCCACAATGTACCCTTTTTGATAGCTTTATGTTGTGAAGTATTGTCATCAAGCTAACACGACCTCGGACCGTGGCTCTGTTTCTAGCAGGGATGTCGTTTTGCTTCGACTGTCGACACAACTTGTTCTCGAAATGCCGAAACAAAATCGCCGTCGTTTCGAAAACGCTAAAACGTTTTAGCTTCTTTTTTCCTTTTTTTTGGGGGGGGGGGGGAGGGGGGGGGGGATGCATTTATTTTTTATTTTTTATGTTTTGATTTTGCTAGGAGACACCAAGATTCGCTTTATGGAACTTCTGTTATGGCCATTTTGGCATAAGTGCGGACGAACTTTATCCTAGTAACGAATCTGTGAATCTTGTAACATTATGCAGTGAGTGGATTTTGAACGCATAAAAGGCTGAGTTTGTGAAACGCTTCCGTCTTAGATTCTTCTTGTCGGATTTTTTCTGCTTGGTTTTGCCAATAACTAACGCTTGTATGAGATTTATACCCGATTCTAATTTGGCTTCGCGCGCTTCATAAATCACAGCGCCGTTGTAAATCACAGGTGTTAATTACTTATCATGAATGTCCGGGTAAACATGAGGCCAAAGCCGTTACTGAGGTGCCTCACTTCCAACCCCCCCCCCCCCCCCCCCCAAATTCCATCTTGTCACATGAAACAAAATTATCTGTACTGGTTTCTTATTTAGCTTTCTGATGTCCTTTTCTTGTGACAATATGCACCTCGGAGGTCATCATAAACTACAGCCACGTTAGCTTACCTGCTCTGGTCATTGACCACGTGCTCTTGCCTCAATATTTCGAAGGAGCGCAAATCTTCAACAGCAGATAAAAACAAGTCGCGTGAGGCGAAATTTACTACATTTAGTCAAGCTGTGGAACTCACAGAATCAAACTGAACGTAGTCCGCCGCTTGTGCAAAAGGCAGTGAAAGTGACGAGCCTGTTTGGCGCGGTAGCGGTTGCGCTGTGCTTCATAGCACGCTTTACTGTACCTCTCTTCGTTTTAACTTTCTTAATCCAAACATATCATATCATATCATATCTATATGTTTTTGGAATCAGGAACCGACAAGGAATAAGATGAAGATGTTTTTAAATCGATTTCGGAAAGTTAATTTTGATCATAATTTTTATATTTTTAATTTTCAGAGCTTGTTTTTAATCCAAATATAACATATTCATATGTTTTTGGAATCAGAACATGATAAAGAATAAGATGAAGGTAAATTTGGATCGTTTTATAAAAAAATTTTTTTTTACAATTTTCAGATTTTTAATGACCAAAGTCATTAATTAATTTTTATGCCACCAAGCTGAAATGCAATACCAAAGTCCGGCCTTCGTCGAAGATTACTTGGCAAAAATTTCAATAAATTTGATTGAAAAATGAGGGTGTGACAGTGCCGCCTCAACTTTTACAAAAAGCCGGATATGACGTCATCAAAGACATTTATCGAAAACAAGAAAAAAACGTCCGGGGATATCATTCCCAGGAAGTCTCATGTAAAATTTCATAAAGATTGGTCCAGTAGTTTAGTCTGAATCGCTCTACACACACACACGCACAGACACAGACACAGACACACACCACACCCTCGTCTCGACCCCCCCCCCCTTCTACGTTAAAACATTTAGTCAAAACTTGACTAAATGTAAAAAAGTTATTTCCAAAAGTAGGTTGGTTATTGTTTTGTTTATAATTGTCCCAAACACCTATATGGCCAGCTGGGACCGATGCGAGTTTGTTTCCTTTCTCAGCATGACTGTGTCTGATGTGTCTGAAAACACCTCCGCGCGGAGGGGTTTTGCAACCAGCGCAGTGAATATAAAGAGGGAAAATTGTCTCGGCTAGCGCGGCAGCAAGCAGGATGTCTCTAGACTGAAGACGTCGCAATCAAACCTTCGCTGTAGTAATTACCCTTGTTAGCATTTTCGTTATGCTATGCTAACTTAATATTTCTGTCCCCAGAACTAGCGTCTGTTTGCGACATGACCTGGTTAACTAGCGTCTGTTTGCGACATGACCTGGTTAACTAGCGTCTGTTTGCGACATGACGTGGTTAACTAGCGTCTGTTTGCGACATGACGTGGTTAACTAGCGTCTGTTTGCGACATGACGTGGTTAACTAGCGTCTGTTTGCGACATGACGTGGTTAACTAGCGTCTGTTTGCGACATGACGTGGTTAACTAGCGTCTGTTTGCGACATGACGTGGTTAACTAGCGTCTGTTTGCGACATGACGTGGTTAACTAGCGTCTGTTTGCGACATGACGTGGTTAACTAGCGTCTGTTTGCGACATGACCTGGTTAACTAGCGTCTGTTTGCGACATGACCTGGTTAACTAGCGTCTGTTTGCGACATGACGTGGTTATATGTTAGCATGTTCGGCCTGAGGGCCTCTTCTTATATAGGGAAGCACTGTAAACCTTCATTAGTCCTGCTATCTTCCTGGCCTTGATACTTCTGGGATTATTCGCACCTTGGCTTTTTACTATCGGGCTGTGGAATTAGTGTTGTTTTCATTCTGCTGTCTTGAGGAATTAGCTGGGCTATATCCCGATTTAGCTTCCTGGAAGTGACGCCACATGGCCACACAGGGGGCTATATCGAGAGATTATAGCATCAGCTGTAACAATTAGGCATGAGGCTGCTTCAACCTTAAAGTCTGGGCGGGGAAGTTTATTTCTCTAGCGGCTTACACTAAGTCTTGTGCTGTAATGATCTGCAGGTAAAGATCTATGAATGTCAGCTCCAGTGTCAGATTACTCCGCCGTTGTAATGATCGGCAGATATTGAGCTTAAGCTATTTCTGTAAAGCCCGTTTGAGTGACGCCGAAGTGTTTGTGGAGAGGATTTGCGTGACTGGTAACATGATTTTCATTTCGCCGTAATGATTCCTTCCATAGCTGGGGCGAACTTGATTTTTCTTGGTTGCAATGGCTCTTGTTTGAGCCGGTACACGTGTCAAAGGCTGTCAAGTGTTTGTCAGAATTCTTGATTTTTTATGTCCTAGAACTTGTCAATTCCATCTGCAATCACGAATCGTGGGTGAGGTGAGGTTTCTATGTCTGACGATCTTCTACAATCACGAATCTTTGTTGAGGTGAGGTTTCTATGTCTGACAATCTCCCACATGTGTATTACTGCAAGGTTTAATAACCGTGAATGGATTTTATTTGGTATAATTATCTATAGTCGTTGTTTCTAATATTCCAGAATACGATTTTAACAAGAAATTCCTCCGAGGTAGGAAAAACACCCCCGTTGGTCAAAGGGAAATAACCATTCTCACTGCCACCAACTGAGAAGGTTATTTCCCTTTGACCATTAATATGTGCCTCTATAAGTCCTTGTAGAATCTTAATCCACCAATAACTCCCTAACCGTGTGTTTGACTGGTCCCAATTTTTGTAAGGACCGTCTCAGGAATGTATAGAACCTGTTCACCAAGTTTGGTGACGATCGGTCCGTTCATTCTTGAGATCTATATGCGAACACAAACACACAAACACACCGACCGAAACCTATACACACCCCTATACTGGGGGTGTAATAATGTTTAGAGCGTGCTTATTGTGCTTTTTATCGTTCACTATGTTGTCTTTCTGGAACGATTGGATACAATCACCAACACTGAATAAAACATTAAACCAAAGTGCGAGACGGTTTTTGCCACTGATTCCGAGTGACATTCCTGGCTTCTTCGGTCTTTGTTTCTTGTTTAGATACTTCTGGTCGGGAATGGATATGTCGTGCCGAATTCACGGAATTGCGAATTCGGCAACATTTTTGCCCATTTAGCGCAATTGGTCAAACGCTGCCCATTTAATACGCGAAATAAGCAGCGTTTTGCCGAAAATGCGTAAAGGCTTCTAAAATTTGCTCATTTCGCAAAAGCGGCAGCCGTTCTGTTACTTTTGTGTCACCAGAACATTGCATTAACATTGCATTAACATTGCATTAACATTGCATTAACATTGCTTTACCTCCTTAATTTGGTTTTTATGGTCTGTGTTGGTCTTTGTCAAGCATAACGCCGGAAATACACGAAAACTACACTTTTTGCCATAACTTGCCATAACTTATCGATTATTGCGATATCTATCCATTCGAGTATCTAGCTGTCTAAGTGTGATGATATCACAAGCTTTTGAGAACTTTAAAACCAAAAACTGGCTGACGATTTCGCAAAATGGGCAAATTTTAGAAGCCTTTACGCGTTTTCGGCAAAACACTGCCGATTTTGCGTAATGGGCAGTGTTTTCCCGATTACGTTATATGGGCGAAAACTTTGCCGATTCCGCGAATTCGGCAATTCCGTGAATTCGGCACGAAATAATAGCGAGACACGGTTTGAAACTGACCCTGAGCTGTGACATTCCTGTGCGCCTTCAACGACAACAGAGTTTCAGGTGACTCGCTGTGGCCTCCAAATGTAGGTTCACGTGAAGCTTCAACTGCATGTTTTTGCACAACATTTCTTTTGGCTCTTTGATCTTAGGTGCATGCAGTGGCTCTTCATGCTGCAGTGTCTGCGTCTTGCCTTGGCTGAAAGGTGTACTTTAAGGTGATCTTATCAGATAACAGCAATTCTGTGTTTATTTACCGTTTCTATGTCGGTCTCAAAGATCCACAAACGTAATATCATCCGTGAGTTAGTTGTGGTTTGGTGGGTCTTATTTTTTATGACGTTTCATCTGTTAAGGTCAGAGTAGTGTTCACTTTTGGTGAGTGTGACCTTTCCAAATATTGTCGGCTAGACTCGCGCTATTTCTGTCCTCGATACATATTCCTCTTTCGCCCCTTCCCCACCCTTCCCCTCCCCTTCCAATCACTTTTCTTCTGTCCTATCTCGCTATACCAGTTCCTCTCGAGTCGCTATTGTTGGCACTGCATTGTGTCTGGAATATCATTGGAAATATATGTGCTACAGTGTGAACAAAGGAAATGATAATGGACAACAGGAGGGGGGAACATGTACACAGGGAGATAGTGATCAAGGGGGGGGGGGGGGAGGGTCGTAGAGAAGGTAGAGCAGTATAAGTATTTGGGGGTGATTATAGACAATAAGTTGACATGGAAACCAAACTCTGATGCCCTTGTGAAGTTTGTTTGTTTGTTTGTTTGCTTAACGCCCAGCCGACCACGAAGGGCCATATCAGGGCGGTGCTGCTTTGACATATAACGTGCGCCACACACAAGACAGAAGTCGCAGCACAGGCTTCGTGTCTCACCCAGTCACATTATTCTGACACCGGACCAACCAGTCCTAGCACTAACCCCATAATGCCAGACGCCAGGCGGAGCAGCCACTAGATTGCCAATTTTAAAGTCTTAGGTATGACCCGGCCGGGGTTCGAACCCACGACCTCCCGATCACGGGGCGGACGCCTTACCACTAGGCCACCGTGCCGGTGCCCTTGTGAAGAAACTCCACTCTCGCCTGTACTTTTTGAGAAAACTCAGGTCTTTTAACATCAGACAAGAAATCCTTCAGATGTTTTACACTTCAACGTGCAATAGTGTGTTGTACTTTGGCTCCGTGTGTTGGGGTGGCAACATCAACAAGCAAGACAGGGATAGATTAGATAAATTCATCAGGAAAGCAAGTGGGGTGGTTGGGAGGAAGCAGGACAATTTCACATCAACACATGAACGACGACTGACTGACAAGGTACAGAAGATTTTGGCTGACGACTCGCACCCACTCAGACCGGAATTTGACAGTAGACGGACAGACAGGAGCAACAGATTCAGACAACCAACCGCAAGATCCACACGCTACAGAAATTCGTTCATTCCATCTGCAATTCACATCTTCAATTCTCAGGTGGGGCGGTAGATGCTGGTGTTGTCGCTCTGATGCACGGGGTCAGTGTTCTGTATTGTTTCAGTATTGTTGATTTTGTTTTGCATGATTATATACTCTTATTCTACTCTCTTAGACAATATGTGATAACCGGCAAGGTGCTGACTTTCGTTTGTGCATTGTTGATGGTGAATGCATGTTAATTTATTTTTAATATGCTTTCTTATGTGATAACCAATGTGCTGTATTTTCTCAGGTTTGCTGATGTTATACGCTTGGTACACATATTTACTTTTTCCTTAAATAACATGTGATAACATTACTTCATAGCTAAGCACATGATTTTACCTATGGCACAACACAAATCTCTAGCCTCCCTCTCTGAGATGCGTTTGAAGACAGACTGTTAAAAGAGAACAAATGTATGTACATAATTATGATAGAATATTGATGTATGAATTGAAGAAATGTATAAGAACACAAGAATGTATGAATGACAAAGAACAAATGTTTATTCTTGAATGTTTTATGTATGTTTTATTACGGACACAAAAGCTCAGCAATGCAATTTCTCTTTTAGAGATTAATAAAGTTATTGTATTGTATTGTATTGTATTGTATTGTATTGTACAAAAGCAGAATGAACGCGATAAACCTATGTATGCGCAGGCCTGTACTAAATAAATCCCTGCGCCTTGATTATGTGCGCGATATAAATTGCATAAAATAAAAAAAATAAAAATAAATAAATCCCTGCGCTTAGAACTGTACCCACGGAATACGCGCGATATAAGCCTCATATTGATTGATTGATTGATACTAATTATGATGCACGCGTAATGACTCATACATTATGTACACACCTCACGCAGGCGTAATTACAACTAGGACATTTCACAGGAGCTACTAGCGTAATAATTTATCGCAAATTGCACAGTAAAATTAATAAGATAAATAGGTGAGAAACATTACACACAGCCAACTTCCTGACAAACTGTGCTGAAAAGAAGCAAATAGACATGTCTTGTTTTCATCGTGATTATGTTGTGTGTACTATTTAATCAGAATAGAAATTAGATAGAGACTACAACGACACATGTTTATGTGTGTGTGCGAGCGTCCGTGCGTGCGCCTGCGTTGTGTATGTGTGCGTACGTGCGTGCGTGCGTGTGTGTGTATGGGTGTGCGTTGCGTGCGTGCGTGTGTATGGGTGTGCGTTGCGTGCGTGCGTGTGTATGGGTGTGCGTTGCGTGCGTGCGTGCGTGTGTATGGGTGTGCGTTGCGTGCGTGCGTATGGGTGTGCGTTGCGTGCGTGCGTGCGTGTGTATGGGTGTGCGTTGCGTGCGTGCGTGCGTGCGTATGGGTGTGCGTTGCGTGCGTGCGTGTGCGTTGCGTGCGTGCGTGCGTGTGTATGGGTGTGCGTTGCGTGCGTGCGTATGGGTGTGCGTTGCGTGCGTGCGTGCGTGTGTATGGGTGTGCGTGCGTGTGTATGGGTGTGCGTTGCGTGCGTGCGTGTGTATGGGTGTGCGTTGCGTGCGTGCGTGCACACAGAACTGCACATTTCTTCTTCTAAGCCTTCGATCAATAAAATGAACCTCCACCCTAAAAGTGACTACTTCAAAGAAGAAGGAAATTCTACTTCAGTTCTAAATTTATTTCCCCTAGGCACATTCCTCACACCTGCAAAAGGTCACTGTACCACACGTGAACTCACTCGACTCACCTGACAACGTCACAGCGCACCACTGACACCTGTATGCCTTCTAAAATTGTCTACAACAGGTGAGAAGTATGGAGAGGTGTGACAAAAGAAAGACATGGAGAGCGGCTAACGCCTGCGAAAGTGTGCATGTTTACGCTATAAATCCCTGGAAAATCAGTGACAAGCGAAACTAGCCGAACTACTGATACGAAACACACGTTCACAGATAAATGTGAACGTTTCGTTTTGTCTAAAATTACACGTTCCATAAATAAAACAATTTAAATGATACAGTGATACAGTGTCGCCCTCCCTCTCTGCCCCTCTCGCTCTCTCTCTTTTTCTCTATTTACATATATATGTAATACTCCATTTTGTGTGCTTCTCTGCTGTTGTTGCTGTTGTTGTTGAAGTTCTAGTTTTGTTCTCGTTATTCTTATTATTGTTGTTTTGATTGGTTTGAATTAAGAATTTACGATATTTTACAGGAATGTTTAACACCTGACTGCATGCTTCGACAGTATGTCTCCGTGATTTAAGAAGAACACGAAGAAAACATTTATATACCCGATGATTCATCCTTTTCAAAGACGGACAGGGTTAAACTTTTTATGCAAAAACATGCCGTGTGAATGACTTGGCTACGTCGCGCTATACGTGTGATGTAAATGCACTCCACCCGTTTGACGTTGCTTGGAATCTACGCTTTTTACGTTGGTTGAAATGTACCCCTGTTGTGTGTATCGCTATCTTTGGGGTTTATCTAGCCTATGTGCGTTGTAATCTCCCACCCTTTATGCATGGACTATTTCGTGGCTGCGTGAAACACCGCCTTTCATATAGTTTCAGCAAAAGGGTGGTATTATACGATGTAATCCGTCTACACCCTTTTATTCGAAGAGTATATTAAACCGGTCTATATAATAGGACTAGCTTGTGAAACACAACCTTTCATATCGTTTCTGCTATTAGAAAAGGAAGTAACATACACTGAGCACAACAAGTTAAGGATATTTTTTTCAGTGGTATAGCCCAGATGTTAAACAGCAGTTTTTTGTTCAGAAATATACGTGTATTTGAAGATCAGTCTTTCTTCTGCTTAAAAATGTGTTTCTGGAATCTGAGCAATATTTGGGTGTGACGCCACAGGTCCGTGACCACGCCTACCCTCAAAAATGGCGTTTTTTTACGGCATGATTCACTTTCAACCGTCGAAACGGTGACTTAAACTGACTGATATTTTGTATTTTTTACATCAAAAAGTTTATCTGGTGTCTTACCTAACAAGTCATACACATTTCGTTTAAATCCGCTAATTAACTTTTTGTGCTCAGTGGTGTATGATGTAATCCCTCCGGATCCTACGCTTTTATTCACTGCGTGTATTGAACCAGTCTGTACTGAATGCGGACTTGTGAAATCCGACCTTTCATACATAATAATATAGTTTCAGATCAAAGGTGGTAGTATGCGATATAATCCTCCACCCTTTCTTTATTCACAGAGTATATTGAACCCGTCTGTGTGGACTAATCTGTGAAACATAATTTCAGCTTAAGATGGTATTTCACGTGTTGTTGTGCTGTTGATGTTGGTTTTTGTTGTTGTTGTTTTTGGATGTGTGTTTTTTTTTTTTTTTTTTTTTTTTGGGGGGGGGGTGGGGGGTATTGAACCGGTGTGTGTGTAGACTAATTTGGGAAACATAACTTTAGCTAAAGGTGGCATTACACTCTTTTTCGACGAAAATATTGTGCGTATAAACTGACTTGTTAAACACAACCTTTCATAACTTCAGCAAAGCAGCGGTGTAAAATGAATGCTCCAATATTTATTCGTGAAATACTGGGCCGCTGTACACTGCCTTGCCTTTACTTGTCATGCGAGTACACCGTTTGTAGTTTCACCTTACGCAGTTTCACCATTCATAACTTTTAGTTTCACCTTGAAGGTGTTAAACTGCGACGTGAAGTGGTTTCTCATCATGAACAGGCTACTGAAAATATTAATACCATCCATCCACTTTTCAGAACACACATCGTTAGTTCAAGGAGTATAGTGTTCCTCTCGCCGTTACGCCCCATTCGTTCTCAAGTGTCGTCCATGCCTTACACATCTCGTGACAAAGATTTCCATTGGACGGCTCGATCAAACCCCAAATGCCCACCTGTGCACACAGAGCAAAAACCAATCTTCTACTGTCGTCGAATCTGTTAGGTCACAGATTTTCAGCTAACTTTTGTCAACTTGAAGTCGGAAATTATGCCAACGCTAAAAGTGGTGGTCTATTTTTAAAAACGTTTGTCAAAGAGAAGGCTACAATGCCAAGCCAACAAGTTGAAAATTGCTATATTAAAAGAACAAATTAAACTGTGCCTCAGCGGCAACATCTACCGTCGCGATTGATTTTGTTTGGGCGGTGGGAATGGAGGGAGGTCTCAGATGATTATGTAATGACTGGCGTGTAAAGGAGATCGTGCACCAACTATGCATGGCAGTCGATTCTTTTATGTATATTTTTTTCTCATACAGTTCCAAAAACCGTACGCGTTAGTGTTGTAATTCCGGCTATGCGGCAGTAAGCTGAGATGAACAATTGTTGTGGTGCGTGAAGGAATGTCACACAATGCTGAAAAAGCCAAACAAACCGTCGCGCACGTCAGCAAGTGTGAACAAAACACTGACGCTGGTATATCTAAGCTCTCAATTTCATTCTGACGCTCCGTCAGAATCATTGTGTGTTCACAATTACTGGAATAAAGAAAGGGATTTGGTGTCAGTCAACATCAGCTTTGAACTGTGATGTCCATTGTTTGGTCCTCCAATCAACCCGAATCATGACATGCATAGCGTAGATACATGTATATACTGTATATATATGTCCTGTGGAATATTGTTTCGATCCAATTTACTCACACAAATCTGGAGGCTTAACAGCTGTTATAAATTACTATGTTTAATGGTTCTGAAAAGTTCAAAATCCTTGGACAAGGAGAAGAAAGCAACTGTTGAATTTTGTCTTCCACCTGTTCACTTGCCAGCATTAGCAGCACCGTATCAAATGTCTCTGCTATGTCTCGGCCAGCACCATGACATTCTAGAAACTATGTGTGTGTGTGTGTGTGTGTGTGTGTGTGTGTGTGTGTGTGTGTGTGTGTGTGGTGTGTGTGTGTGTGTGTGTGTGTGTGTGGTTGCGTGCGTGCGTACGTAAGCGTGTGTGTTTGACAAGGCCACCTTATTTGCATGCAAGTCTTAAAACCCACATAATCATAATGTTATTGGCGATGGAAAAAAAACCACAATATGTAACGTCGACAATGTGCATTGGTAAACAATCTCCTCTTCGTAACAAGTTTAGCGGTTGCGGTGAATAAAGTTTTGTGACAACAGGGATAACATTTCAGTTCTACATTCTTTCTTCTCAAGTTTGTGTAACTCAACAGCGGCGCAGGCTGTTTGAATTCTTCCTTACATGTAAACTATGGGGATGAATTTCCTTTACTTAATCCCCTGCTATTTGCAGAAGATGACCTCACGAGACACGGGTCGAGGGTCGGAGGTTAGGGGGCGAGCTTTCGTGTGTGTGTGTGTGTGTGTGTGTGTGTGTGTGTGTGTGTGTGTGTGTGTGTGTGTGTGTGTGTGTGTGTGTGTGTGTGTGTGTGTGTGTGTGTGTAGGTGTGTGTGTGTGTGTGTGTGTGAGAGAGAGAGAGAGAGAAAGAGAAAGAGAGAGAGACAGAGAGAGAGAGAGAGATAGACAGAGAGAGAGACAGAGAGAGACACACACACACACACACATACACACACACACACTCACACTCACACACACACACACACACACACACACACACACACACACACACACAGATAGAGAGAAACAGAGACAGAGATAAAGGCAGCGAGAGAGAGAAGGAAAGGAATACGTATAGTTCTACGTAAACATTATTGCCTACCTTTTTTGTAATGTGGTTTGATGTGGTTGGCGGCAGAAACAGTGACCGAAGCGGTCCTAGTTCGCCCCTTTGTCACTTCTTTGCCTGAATCCAGGCATCCGCGGTTCGAATCCTCCGTTGTCTCCAAGGTACTGTTTCCATCACTCGAGCACTTGCTCACATACACCTCACCGACACTAACGTAGCTACAAACCAAAGAAGAGCCCTCCGTTTTGTCGGGGTTGGACTGAACATCCCCTCGCGAAACGCTCGTGTCACTGATACGTGTGAGACATATCGTGGAGTCGTTTCCCTGCGCAAGTCTATCGTCAGGTTTTACCCCATCAGAGTCTGAATGCGACAGTTCCAGGTTCAAATCCTTCCCAGGTTCTGTCCCTCTGAACAAAAGCTCCTTGTCAAAGCGACGGTCACTTTCACTCACAAACGCACGATCTTCTTTTGTAATTACACTTCGGTGTAGCGATTGCGCGTTCATGCGTAGGTCCATGGAAGTTGTAACAGTCACGTGCGCACCTGCTACTACTTGGCTGTGTTTTTCCTTTCTCTTCACTTTCACCCTTTTTCTTCTAGGAATTAGAGATTTAGTGGCATCCTTCGAGGCAGGTTTTCCCGAAATAGGACGAGACTCCCTTTTCGAGCTTTTAGTTTTCAGGTTTGTTTCTGCACTTTCTGAGCTGGATTCTTTAGAGCTTTGGTCCGATCCCGAGTCTTTTTCGCTGGTGCTTGAGTGAGTAGCAGAGTCTGAGAGCAGATCCTGAAAGTCTGCAGAACTAGCATTCCAGTCTGTCCCCCCAGGTTTCGATTCCGCGGCACAGGAATTACCACTACCAGCGCTGACGCCGAGCTCATTAATCACATTAGTCTCGCCCCTCCGGTCTCCATGCACGCTTGAATTAAACAGGGTGACCCGCTGAGAATCGTCGCGGGCGCCGCATATTTTCTGCGCCGTGTCGATGCCGGTGGATTTTGTGTCACTTAATATTCCAGACGTGACGTCATATGCGTGACATGCGTGCGAGGTCACGGTGTCATAACTGCGCAGTGTTGTGTCGCCCTTGTCATAACTGTCTCTCACGCCATCGCGTGAGGGGGCTGCTAAAAACACTGACTTTGAAGCACTGTCGATGGTGCTGAGTGTAAGCACATTTTCGTTCTGGCTTACAACACTCGCTGTTTTGTGTCTAAATTCCGTATCAACGTTGTTGCTAGTAAGTCCATTTGTATTTGTGTTTTCACCAACATCGCTTGTAGTTCTGCTTCGTAATTCCGGGTTCCAATCATCGAGCGCTGCCAGAGAATATTGTGTTTGAAAGTAGTCGCCAGTGTGCACGTTTATGTTTTCACCAACACCGCTGGTAGTTTTGCTTTGTAATTCCGGGGTGGAGTCTGTAAACACTTCCTGGAACTGGTCGTTTTGAAGACGTTCGTGGCTGTCTTCCTCTCTGGAACCGCTGTGCCCAGTTCCAGACGAGTTGGGGTTCGAATCTCTCACAGGTGTGTCAGAAAAAGCCTGCGTCTGAGGCAAGCGGGTCTCAGCAGCGTGGTGTCTACCTGTCCCAGAGACATTGTTTTGATCGGGTACGTTGCGTGGATGGCAGGTAGATAACGGGTGGTAGGTAGTGGTGTCCTGTCGTGTGGGGAGGGCGTCGACAGTGCCGTGTCCCCGTGATGCACTGTCAATGATTATCTCACAGCCCTCGTAGTCAACTCTCGCTGCTTTATTACCCAGCACTTCTGTGGAAACTCCCGCCGTGTTTGAAAGTGAAAGTCTCTCTGCACTGTCATTACTGTCGCCCAGCGTTGACTTCCCTGGTAGGATTTCAACAGGTGGGGCTGGTGGCTGTGCGGGTGAAGGCGGTGCAGTATCCACGGGAGGGACAAAACGCGAGGAGAAACTCCCACAAGGTGTTTTGCGTTCCTGGGGAAAGTCTTTCACAGGGGCCTCAACGTCAACGTCGGTGTTGGCTCCCTCGCTGCTGAAGCGTGGGAAGGGAGGTTGAAGGCTGTCCGCAGGAGTGACATAGGGCTTTTCGCCGCCCCTTCCTTCCACCTGAGCAGCGCCCTCCACTGGGGCGTGAGAGAGATTAGACACTGCAGGTATAGCACAGGTAACGGCGCTACCTGTCCCCGCGGGGCCAGTAGAAACTCCAGCCTTCACATCACCAAGGGTAAAAGTCTCAATATCACCCTCACCGCTGTCCCTAATATCAGCCCTCTCGGAGACTGCAGTGATACTATCAGCTGATCTATCAGTTTGATTCCACATAGACTTGTCAAAATCACCAGCTAGATCAGCCGTCTTATCACCCCCTCTATGACCAATATCTTTTCCTTCAGGGAAACGTTTCGCAGAGCCAGACTTCGTGCGGTCGCTTTGGTCCAGCTTAGAAACTGGTTCCGACGCTAAACCGGTTTCAGATTCTGCTAATCCGCTTCTCTGTGAGTTGACACCAATCTCGCCCTGGAGGGAGTGAGGTGTGGGGACTTTAACCTGTTGATCGCACGTGTCAGTTTGTAAACTGGCTGCGATACCCTTGCCCCCTTGTTGTCCTGCGATACCCTTGCCCCCTTGTTGTCCAAACACAGTTGTCGCCGAACGAGAAGTTTCAGTGAAAGTTATGGTTGTCCCATTTCCTGTCATTTGGGCCCTTTGACTCTCACCGTCTTTGGAGGGCCTACTTGTTTTCCTAACACTCTCTAATCGGGTGACCCGTTTTGGGCTTATCGCGGCGTTGGACGATAACGAATTCCTGCTTTCTTCCTCCTCGCGACGAACGGCATGTTCAAGTCCATCGTCGCTCATAAAGGGCGGTGGAAATTGTCCTTCTCCGTGATGCGTTCCCCCAACCCCTTCGCTCTCAAAGCCCAGTCCTCCATGTTGTTTTACGAGGCTTGTCGAGGGCGGAATGTCATGATCGGCAACACTGCTGCTACCACTTCTGTTGGAGTGTTTGTGTTTTGTTTTCACACTGCTTCTAACTGTGGGGGAGGTCCCTCTTCGACCGCGGCTGTTTTCACTTTCAGGCGAGCCATGCAATCGATGAGGTTGGGCAGATTTTGGTGGGAATGCAGCCGTTGTCGTCGTCTTGGGACCCGGGTCTTTGGCACGAGTTTCATGGATAGTTTTTCTCTGCATCCCTTTCAGAGTGGGAATGCTGCTGGTTCTTTTCAGCCTGCAAGACGTCCCTGGCAATGTTCCCGTAGAGACGTAACTTGCCTCTGCTCTGGCATTCCGCGTTTCAGACCATGATGACGTCAGACGCACAGCGACGTCATCGACGTCACGACGAAACTGGGACAAACTGACGTCACCGTCACTGTAGCGGGAGGGTAACGGTTTGGCAGGGAGACTGTCGAACGAGGCACTTTTCTTGCCGCCTCGGACAAAACGAGGAATTTTCTTGCGTTCTTTTCTCGCAGTGCCACCATCACCATCGCGAGGTTTCCGCATGGAATCCGGAGTGGAGAGTTCATCACCATGTTCGCCGCAACCTTTGTGAGGTTTCCGTACGGGATCCTGAGCAGATTCTGTCTCACTTGGTTTGCGACCCAAAGCCTCATGCTCCTTTTGGGGAATCTTACGTCTGTGGTGTTTCTTCTTCTTCTCATCGAGAGTTGCACAAGAGGTCTTGCCCATGCTCATTTTGACGTTTAGACGGTAAACTCTGTACAACAAGGTATATGTTGACAGTAAACGGTCAGAGAGTCAAACAAACCAGTCAACCATTGTCCGAGAACACACACGTATACTTCATATTTCACCACAAGTCATGACAATTCTTTGCCACCAAATATCAGCAGTTTTCGCAATCTTTTTACACACTCTGATTAGTCTGAAATGTCCGCCATTTGTTTCACATGCTGTCAGATTTTTCTTTTCATGGCGAAATTATACCGTCCAAGATTCGTAGAGTCCTTTTTGACATGACGTCACCTACGCAACACGACGTCATCGTCGCAATGACGGAAGCAGGATCGACTGAAAAAGAAGCAACATTTTCCTCCATAGAAAGGGCTGTCTGGGCTATGAAGCGCATCTGTCATCGCCAATTGCAGCCGTCTGCATAATTATATCGAGCTCCTGTTAGTCCCAGGGTCTCAAGGCTTATTGGTTAGTGCTATGTTCAGGTGAAGAATAAGTCAGAAGCTGAAATACTGCGCAGGGTTTCGATTGCCAGCTATCATTTACAACGCACATGTTTCAAATACATTTCGTATTTGACCACACACACACAAACAGAAGTAGAAGAAAGTAAAACTAAATGTTCGTTTCCTGTCTATCCACAGATGCCTAAAAAATATTAGATTTCAGTCCGTTTCATAATTACATCACACTACGCAATGACGTCATCCTCATAGTAACCAAACAGAGGAGGCTGAAAGAGAACACACATTGGCCTCCAGTTAAGGGTAGAATATACCTGCGCAGTTTCAGCGGCACAGACGACGCTCTGCATATTATTGATGCTGCGATGGGGATTATGACGAGTACTTGGCCTGTTTTCCTTTCACGCAACGTGTAGCGGGCTGGGATAATCTGAAGTGCGTCGCCGGTCCTGCTAAAGTTACATAGGTGAGCGCCACGCCTAAGGGCTGTCTTGGTTTTGAGGCGCGTCTGTCATCTATAATTGCAGCAGTGTGTGCATGATATGCTACATTGAGCTGCTGTTAGTCGCACGGTCTGGGAGCGTATCGATTTGTGCCACGTACCGCATATTAAGAATAAGTTAAAAGCTGATGCACCTTGCAAGGCTTCTTCTGTCAGCTATCCTCGCTTGCGTTGATTTTCCCTCTCAAGTATGAAATAATACCGATATTCTGTTTAAAAACATGAATGCTATCAATTGAAATCTGACGACAACAACAACAACAACAACAACGACAACGACGACAACTACAACAAAGAAATAAAGGAAAAAAACGGAACAAAATAAAAACAAGAAGAGCAAACGCTCGATCGAGTCACTTTCGCAGTTCTGAATATTATATGAGGCATCAGATGGACAGGAAGAAATTGCTATTCACAACACAATGAGTCACGTTCACATAAAATTTGAGCCCGGTCACTTTTATAGTTTCCGAGAAAAGCCCAACGTTAAGTTGTGTGTTGCCGAACAGAAAAGGCTAGTTATCTCCCTTGTTTTTCTGATAACGTTCGTAAAAGGCTACAGATGTAAATACTTTGATGTAAAGAATAATCCTACAAAGTTTCAATCACATCCGATGAACTTTGTCAAAGATATAAAATGTCTAATTTTTCCTTTGACGCTGACCTGTGACCTTGAAAAAGGTCAAAGGTCAACGAAACCATCGTTAAAGTGTAGAGGTCATTGGAGGTCACGACTAAACAAAATATGAGCCCGATCGCTTTGATAGTTTCCGAGAAAAGTCCAACGTTAAGGTGGTGTCTACGGCCGGCCGGCCGGACGGCCGGCCGGACAGACTAACACTGACCGATTACATAGAGTCACTTTTTCTCAAGTGACTCAAAAAATAAGGAAAGAAAGACTGAAAGACTGAACAAAAAGAGGAAGGCAGTGCTACATCACAGTTTCATTTCATTTCTATCCATTAATGCCTTCTAGCCGGTATAATATCCCGTCATTTTCATAATTCTTGGTCCACTTCCAGCAACAAAAGCAACCGACTATGCCAACAGTCGCTCTGTCTTTTTTTGCCAGCCATTCATGGCAATAACAGACATTCTTCAAACGTTTCGCAATATCGTTTTCCATTTCAGGAACGACGTTCATCAGTGGGTGGTCTAAAACTGACCTTTCGTGTGATGAAGTGGGCTTTCAAAATACAGTGGAACCCCTCTTGTTAGACCGAAACAAATCTGAGAAAACCAGGTCTTGAAAAAGAGGGAGTCTTCAAAAGGGGGTAAATCTGCAGAGGTTTTGAACGGAAAGTCTGTGAAAGTAGTCTTACCAACAAACAAAAAAAAGGGGGGTGTCTAAAATTGGGAGTGGGGTGGGGCTTAAGGGGGGGGGGTGTCTACTGAATTTTGTTCCAAAAGAGTCCGTTAGAGTGCGTTGCAGCAACGCTTTCCACTGTTCTTCGTTCCAAACTGAAGAGTCCGTTAGAGTGCGTTGCAGCAACGTTTGCCTGTACTGTGTATTGAGTGTTCCGCGCAAAATGCCGGCATGCGACACAGGCATATTTCAAAAGTCAACAGCGACGCACTGCCGGGGCCTCCATTGATCGGTTAGAGTCAATGTTTTGACGGCCAACAAGCACAAACCCACTCCTTTTTTTTGCTGCAGAGACACAGATGATCGATGGATCTGAGACAAAGCCGATAAACAACGAGCAAGCACGTGAAACTCGTGAAAGTAAGGAATAGATTGATTGGTCTGTCAAGCTTAAAGGTATACTACAGAATTTCCCGTGAAAACAGTTAGGATCCCCATCCTCACATCTTTCTTTCTTTCTTTCCTTCTTTATTTGGTGTTTAACGTCGTTTTCAACCATTCAAGGTTATATCGCGACGGGAAAAGGGGGGAGATGGGATAGAGCCACTTGTCGATTGTTTCTTGTTCACAAAAGCACTAATCAAAACTTTGCTCCAGGGGCTTGCAACGTAGTACAATGTATTACATTACTGGGAGAATGCAAGTTTCCAGTACAAAGGACTTAACATTTCTTACATACTGCTTGACTAAAATCTTTACAAAAATTGACTATATTCTATAGAAGAAACACTTAACAAGGGTAAAAAGAGAAACAGAATCCGTTAGTCGCCTCTTACGACATGCTGGGGAGCATCGGGTAAATTCTTCCCCCTAACCCGCGGGGGGTTCTTCTCCGTAACCCGCGGGGGGTTCTTCCCCCTTACCCGCGGGGGGTTCCTCAGATCTGGCTGAGCTTTTACATTGCATGAAAACATCCACTTTGGTCATAAACCAATCATCAACAAGGGACTTTCAAGAAATTACTTCAAAAATCCCAGCTGTGCAAAGGAAACAGCCAGAACCTTGATGTTTTTAAAATTCGTATAGGTTTTCAGAACCTGCTTGTGTAACACCAGAACATTGCAACATTTCCCTTGCTTTATGTAGACTCAAATGGGTTTTTTTTAAACATCACACGACCAAATACTCTTTTGCTGTGATAACTTGTTAAATATACTCGTGTCAAAAAGTTAAGCAACCATGAAATACAATCTGACACGCAGTATTTACCAAAAATCAAACCACAGCACGGTTTTCCTTGCTTTAAGCTGACCCAAATCAGAGTTTTCTGCTTTCAAGTTGAAGAAAGTGAACAGTTTCTGTGTATACTATCTCAGGTGATGACTACCTTCCTGCACCACGGCAACGCACACGCTTGTTTCTCTTTCAATGATATCTCTCTCTCATTCAACAAGCAAAAACAAACCCAAAGACGTTTCTCGTAGAACAAGCTCACACACACACACACACACACACACACACACACGCACGCACGCACAGACAGACAGACACACATACGCACTGTAGCACGCCAGTAGCACAGGGGGCGTGGTCGGTTAGAGACAAGACTGTGGTCTGGAAGACATTTCTTTTTCTCCGTCTAGTCTACTAGCTACTTAGCTTTCCAAGATAAAGTTAGCTCTGGAAACCGCTGTCGCAATAGCAGAAGGTATCACTATGATCAATTTCTGGAACAGAAACCGCCGGTCGATGTTCAGAGAAATGCAAGAGACTAAAACAGACATCTAACGACAGACAGGATCGCGTGACTTCATATATATTCAACAGTAACAGGGCTGCATAGCGGCAAGACAGCTAAGATCGCTCCTAACACTTAGAATAATCTTTTGCTGTGCTCAGCAGTTTCTGCGCGAGCTTGTGTGCACGAGAGAGACTTCACGATCCACGGTTAATTTCACTCGAATTATTCTTTGCTTTAGGTAACACTGAGCGACTTGTACCATGCAAATAGAACTCAAAAATTGCAACTGGATTGTGAGATTTGAATTTATATCGTCAAAGATCAACATTACCCGACTTGGATAGTTATACATGTATATAATACCCAACGTCAACAGCGAGACTAGTACTAGAGCAGCCCCTAATGGTTTTACCGTGAGGGCGTCAAACAAAACTTATAATCGTGTGACTGATTTCTGTCCAAGGCAGCAATATTTTTTTTTTGTGCTGAATTAGTTTCAATGTCAAGCTGCGAAATTAATTCAGAAAAGAAAAAAAAATCCTACTTTGCACTAGAATGTTGATTTGTGGTATGCGTCCAACGGGATGGATAGCCGTATCCCGTGTACAACCCGGTGAAGTATCCCGTTTAGTACCCCCTCTAAAAAGGGCCCCAGGGGACTTTTCAGAGCTAACAAGTCGCGAAATGCGAAAATACAACATTTAGTCAAGTAGCTGTCGAACTCACAGAATGAAACTGAACGCAATGCAACGCAGCAAGACCGTAGCATCGTCAGTCCACCGCGCACGGCAAAGGCAGTGAAATTGACAAGAAGAGCGGGGTAGTACTTGCGCTGAGAAGGATAGCACGCTTTTCTGTACCTCTCTTCGTTTTAACTTTCTGAGCGTGTTTTTAATCCAAACATATCATATCTATATGTTTTTGGAATCAGGAACCGACAAGGAATAAGATGAAAGTGTTTTTAAATTGATTTCGAAAATTTAATTTTCATATTAATTTTTATATATTTAATTTTCAGAGCTTGTTTTTAATCCAAATATAACATATTTATATGTTTTTGGAATCAGCAAATGATGGAGAATAAGATGAATGTAAATTTGGATCGTTTTATAAAAAAAAATTTTTTTTTTTACAATTTTCAGTTTTTTAATGACCAAAGTCATTAAGTAATTTTTAAGCCACCCAGCTGAAATGCAATACCGAAGTCCGGGCTTCGTCGAAGATTACTTGACCAAAATTTCAACCAATTTGGTTGAAAAATGAGGGCGTGACAGTGCCGCCTCAACTTTCACGAAAAGCCGGATATGACGTCATCAAAGACATTTATCAAAAAAATGAAAAAAACCTATGGGGATTTCATACCCAGGAACTCTCATGTCAAATTTCATAAAGATCGGTGCCTTCACGCGGCGGGAGTGTTATCACCAAGCTACCCCACCCCTTTATTTCTCTTCTTTTGTCTTATTTCTGCCTTACCAGTCCTTTCACCTATATTTCCTTCCAAGAAAACTCTCCCTACTATTCCCTGCAGTTTTCCAATTCTTTTCTTGTTGTCTTATTTCTACCTGACTGGATCCATCACCTTTATTTCACTTACCAAAAGTCTTCTTTTCCACATCCTTATTTCTCTGCACCCCGCATGTCGTATGAGGCGACTAACGGATTCTGTTTCTCCTTTAACCCTTGTTAAGTGGTTCTTGTATAGAGTATAGTCGGTGTTTGTAAAGATTTTGGTCAAGCAGTATGTAAGAAATGTTTGGTCCTTTGTACTGGAAACTTGCATTCTCCCAGTAGGGTCATATATTGTACTACGTTGCAGGCCCCTGGAGCAATTTTTTGATTGGTGCTTTTGTGAACAAGAAACACTTAACAAGTGGCTCTATCCCATCTCCCCCCTTTCCCCTATCCCATCTCCCCCCTTTCCCTCGTCGCGATATAACCTTCGTGGTTGAAAACGACGTTAAACACCAAATAAAGAAAGAAAGAAAGTGATTAATAACAGACAAGGTTGTGTCTCAGTGATCAATCAGTAACAGACAACAGAAGCGGATAAGGGGGGGGGGGGTTACAGGGGTTCCGGACCCCCCCCCCCCCCCCCCCCGGCTGTAAAAAAATAAAAATAAAAGTAATACTAACTTTAAAAGAAATAATGAGTGGCTGCTGACACCAGTTGATCATGTTTAAAATCAAGGGTAAGCCATAAATTGTTCATAAAATAGCTAAATCTCTTCAGCTTCTGGGGGGCAAAGCACCCCAGACCCCCCAACGGGGCCTTGCCCATGTACCACACAAGGGGTCTACCCCTGGACCCCAGGTTGTAACCCCCTCCCCTTCTGGCTTAACTGCTCCACCACTGGACAAGGTTGTGTCTCAATGATCAATAACAGACAATGTTGTGTCTCAATGATCAATAACAGACAAGGTTGCAGACTCAAGAAGTAACTGTGTCTGCTTTTCTTTAAATAACCATCCCATCGCTTTGTACTTGGCTGTTCCCTTCCAGTATTCACTGTCCAGATTTGGGACAGTAGCCTTGCAGATGTTCCTCAGAAACTATTGTTATACAGACCACTACAAATGGTAACAAGAAGAGAAAATTATAACATTACTACATGACGGGCGCAGTGGCCTATTGGTTAAGACATCGGCCTCCTTATCGGAAGGTCGTGTTCAAATCCCGGCCGCGGCCGCCTCGTGGGTTCAGAGTGGAGATTTTTCTGATCTCCCAGGTCAACTAATGTGCAGACCTGCTGGTGCCTTATCCCTCTTCGTGTGTGCACGCAAGCACAAGACCAAATGCGCACGGAAAAGATCCTGTAATCAATGTCAGAGTTCGGTGGGTTATAGAAACACGCAAAGACCCAGCATGCTTCCTCCGAAAGCGGCGTATGGCTGCCTAAATGGCGGGGTGAAAACGGCCATGCACGTTAAAGCCGTGGGAGTTTTAGCCCATGAACAAAACAAACATTCCTATATGAAGTTTCAGAGAAACCTAACAGCAAAATGTCCAGCTTTCGTGCAAATGAAAAACCTTGAGGACTTCCCTCGCGGAAGAATCAACTTCAAACGTATTTCTCCATCAAATATTATATATATATTATGCAGTCATACTAAAATGTCAAGGTAAACTCCTTCATTTGCTCTTTGTTCCAACGATAAATTATCTTTCTCCCTCATCCCTCGATCAGATCTCGTATATATGCATTACAGTCCTTTTATATACCCTCGCTGGCTTTGTTTGGCCGTGTGTCAGTTGCACTATGTTTGAGCTTGTATTATACTCCAACCCGCTTTCCCCAAGCCTCTGCAGCCTGAAGAGTGATGCAATGCCGTCATCCAAATTTAAGGCTGTCCTTAACCAAGCCGGAAGTCGACTTCACACGACTTTACCGAAAATTCTGTGCCAAAGCTTTGTCCTGCGAGCTTTGTGAAGTAGCCTTCGCGAAGTCAATTTCGCCCAATTATTGATATCAGGCTTCACCATCCTAGTGATCTCTCGCGGACGTTGGTGAACTAATAGATTGTTCACCGACTTTTACTTCAGTCACCCAGACCTATGGAACTTCCACAGCCCTTCATTAATGACTCCCCGAGCTTGATAGACCGAAAGTTGGCTGGTTTTTGTCAATGTAGTCGCACTTAATCTCCAGCAGGCGAGACCAAGAACGGAAAGACTGACACCGATAGCGGAACACCTCCATCGGAAGGACCGAATGAACACCAAAGGTCCAGAGTCTAATCAGATTTAGCCGCGTCTGGGTCTCATCCCCTGACTTCGCTACGAGAATACTGATCACTGAGTTCTGTAGTGATACTGATAGGACCGAGAAATGGTTGGGATACTTCCCAGACGGACCGAGAAATGGTTGGGGTACTTTCCAATCGGATCGAGAAATGGTTGGGATACTTCCCAAACCGATCGAGAAATCGTTGGGATATATTTCCTCAACGGTTAAAAAAAACAAGTCGCGTAAGGCGAAAATACAATATTTAGTCAAGTAGCTGTCGAACTCACAGAATGAAACTGAACGCAATGCCATTTTTCAGCAAGACCGTATACTCGTAGCATCGTCAGTCCACCGCTCATGGCAAAGGCAGTGAAATTGACAAGAAGAGCGGGGTAGTAGTTGCGCTAAGAAGGATAGCACGCTTTTCTGTACCTCTCTTTGTTTTAACTTTCTGAGCGTGTTTTTAATCCAAACATATCATATCTATATTTTTTGGAATCAGGAACCGACAAGGAATAAGATGAAAGTGTTTTTAAATTGATTTGGACAATTTAATTTTGATCATAATTTTTATATATTTAATTTTCAGAGCTTGTTTTTAATCCGAATATAACATATTTATATGTTTTTGGAATCAGCAAATGCTGGAGAATAAGATAAACGTAAATTTGGATCGTTTTATAAATGTTTATTTTTTTTTACAATTTTCAGATTTTTAATGACCAAAGTCATTAATTAATTTTTAAGCCACCAAGCTGAAATGCAATACCGAAGTCCGGGCTTTGTCGAAGATTACTCGACCAAAATTTCAACCAATTTGGTTGAAAAATGAGGGCGTGACAGTGCCGCCTCAACTTTCACGAAAAGCCGGATATGACGTCATCAAAGACATTTATCAAAAAAATGAAAAAAACGTTCGGGGATTTCATACCCAGGAACTCTCATGTCAAATTTCATAAAGATCGGTCCAGTAGTTTAGTCTGAATCGCTCTACACACACACACACAGACACACAGACACACACACACACACGCACACACACACGCACATACACCACGACCCTCGTTTCGATTCCCCCTCGATGTTGAAATATTTAGTCAAAACTTGACTAAATATAAAAAGGCTGGGATACTCCCGAAACGGATGGAGAAATGGTTGGGATACTTGCCTAACTCATCGACAAAAGTCTGGATTTTACTTTTTGTACACAACGAGAAAGCAAATAATATGACAAATGCCAGTATTTTGTAATAGTTCAATACATTTTCTGACTCACGTACGAGATTCAAAAATTAAACACTTACACATCACTATTCCCAGTAAGATTATACTGCTGTTCCCGCAACAGAAAACGCTTCTAAAAGCAGACACATACTCAAAATGGAATTGAGAAAACTCCACAGCGTCTGACCACAATTCTGATCTTTCCCTTCCGACACGAAAGGGTGTCGAAACGTTCTATTGACAAGAAAGATTGAAGTACGCCAAAGGCTTCAATCCAACTTCTGAAGACTTCGAAGACGTCTTCGTTCCCGGAAAAACGTAAAATTGGCATTGTCCCTCAGACGCTTTATCGATTACGTCACTTCCGGAATGAAATGGCATCCCAAGAAACTGCCGGCATTAAAAGATGCTGCCCAACTTCCGCTGCGAACGCCACACACTCGGAAAAGCCAAGGTGTACAGTTATAGAAGGACATTTCTGGAAGACGTTCTTTGAAGTACAGTACTTGAGTTTTGCTCTGACGTAAAGGGTGCGTTTTGTTAGAGGGAGGTCTTGGTTCCCGGAAGGACATAAACCTGACTGACATTCACAGAAATCGCTCGCATAAAAAGAATCTGTCCAAGTTCTGGTACGGACGTGACACACTTTGAGAAACCAGTGGGTAAAGTTAGACGGAAGTTTCTGAAGTACTGAATCCAAATGGAGTAAAATGTTCAGACATAAAAGCTTATTTCACAGAAAAAGGCGACTAAGTAGCTCTTGTTCGGTTTTTTTAACTCTCAAGATACTTGCACACAAAAACCCGAAATTTATGTTTTTTACGATTCTACAAACATCAGCAATATAAATAAGAAATCACACTACTCATTCTCAAAACCAAGACACCAAACAACAACAACAACAACAACAACAACAACAACAACAACAACAACAACAACAACAACAACAACAACAACAACAAGACAAAAACACACACACACATCAAGTCGACAAATTCATAAAATGTCTTTCTCATGGCAATGGCAATACTGGCGTGGACAATGAGTAAGAAGTACTCCTTCTTGTACTTGTAGACACGCTTATATTCATTCCAGCCCTGAAAGTCCAGCAAATGGCTAGTGATTCTGAAAATGTACTAGCCAGAGAGCAAACTTTACTAGCCAAACCGAGAAAAAAAATTCAGCAACTTTACTCGCATTTGGCGAGTAGATGAACATTTCTACTCGCCAGTTACATGTTTCTACTCGCCACGTTCAGGCCTCTATTCAGTGATTTTTTTCGAAGTCCAATTTGTATTTGATGTTTGATGCATGTTAACAATATGTTTTTTCCTCCTCATCAAAGCTAACCATTAAAGAATAATTACGAATCAGCAAAAATTACCATTTACAAGTCGCGTAAGGCGAAATTACTACATTTAGTCAAGCTGTGGAACTCACAGAATGAAACTGAACGCACTGCATTTTTTGTACAATGACCGTAGTCCGCCGCTTGTGCAAAACGGAGTGAAACTGACGAGCCTGTTTAGCGCGGTAGTGGTTTCGCTGTGCTGCATAGCACGCTTTAATGTGCCTCTCTTCGTTTTAACTTTCTGAGCGTGTTTTTAATCCAAACATATCATATCTATATGTTTTTGGAATCAGGAACCGACAATGAATAAGATGAAATTGTTTTTAAATCGATTTCGGAAATTTAATTTTGATCATAATTTTTATATTTTTAATTTTCAGAGCTTGTTTTTAATCCAAATATAACATATGTATATGTTTTGGGAATCAGAAAATGACGAAGAATAAGATGAAATTGTTTTTGGATCGTTTAATAAAAAATTAATTTTAATTACAAGTTTCCGATTTTTAATGACCAAACTCACTCATTAGTTTTTAAGCCACCAAGCTGAAATGCAATATCAAACCCCGGCCTTCGTCGAAGATTGCTTTGACAAAATTTCAATCAATTTAATTGAAAAATGAGGGTGTGACAGTGCCGCCTCAACTTTTACAAAAAGCCGGATATGACGTCATCAAAAGTATTTATCGAAAAAAAGAAAAAACATCCGGGGATATCATTCCCAGGAACTCTCATGTCAAATGTCATAAAGATCGGTCCAGTAGTTTGGTCTGAATCGCTCTACACACACACACACACACAGACAGTCAGACAGACAGAGAGACAGACAGACAGACAGACAGACAGACAGACAGACAGACAGACAGACACACACACACACACACACACACACACACACACACACATACACCACGACCCTCGTCTCGATTCCCCCTCTATGTTAAAACATTTAGTCAAAACTTGACTAAATGTAACAAGTCGCGTAAGGCGAAAATACAACATTTAGTCAAGTAGCTGTCGAACTCACAGAATGAAACTGAACGCAATGCAACGCAGCAAGACCGTATACTCGTAGCATCGTCAGTCCACCGCTCACGGCATAGGCAGTGAAATTGACAAGAAGAGCGGGGTAGTAGTTGCGCTGGGAAGGATAGCACGCTTTTCTGTACCTCTCTTCGTTTTAACTTTCTGAGCGTGTTTTTAATCCAAACATATCATATCTATATGTTTTTGGAATCAGGAACCGACAAGGAATAAGATGAAAGTGTTTTGAAATTGATTTGGAAAATTTAATTTTGATAATAATTTTTATATATTTAATTTTCAGAGCTTGTTTTTAATCCGAATATAACATATTTATATGTTTTTGGAATCAGCAAATGATGGAGAATAAGATAAACGTAAATTTGGATCGTTTTATAAAAAACATATTTTTTTTTACAATTTTCAGATTTTTAATGACCAAAGTCATTAATTAATTTTTAAGCCACCACGCTGAAATGCAATACCGAAGTCCGGGCTTCGTCGAACATTACCCGACCAAAATTTCAACCAATTTGGTTGAAAAATGAGGGCGTGACAGTGCCGCCTCAACTTTCACGAAAAGCCGGATATGACGTCATCAAAGACATTTATCAAAAAAATGAAAAAAACGTTCGGGGATTTCATATCCAGGAACTCTCATGTCAAATTTCATAAAGATCGGTCCAGTAGTTTAGTCTGAATCGCTCCACACACACACACACACACACACACACACATACACACAGACAGACACACACACACACACACACACACCACGACCCTGGTCTCGATTCCCCCTCTATGTTAAAACATTTAGTCAAAACTTGACTAAATGTAAAAATGACCGGATGTTTTTGACGTAAAATGACACATACCCGGTACTATCGCACTGTAATCGTTCCATTCGTTTCAACTGTCGATGGTATCATTCCTACTCATTATAACCGATGTAATCGTGAATCAAAAACGTCGACGACCATGTTGGCGCGCATGCAACACAATACCAATGCCAAACATGAGAGCCATAGTCGAACTCGCTCAGCTAGGTGCGTCTTTCTTAGCCGGTTTTTGCCTGGAGATTTAATACCAGCATATCTTGCACATTTTGAAACACTTTATTCCCATTTCTGACTTTAAAGCTTATTGGGAAAAACGCAAGCGACAATAATTCGAATTAACTACCAGCATTGCGACATACTTTCACACAAAGACGACGATAATACGCCTCTCACACTCCACTCTGACGTGGCACTCGCCTTTGCTAGAATATTCGCACACAGTTCCACAGAAGTGATGAAAACGAAGACGACGACAATAACGATGACGACGACGGGTGGTAACGGAAAGACGATACAAAATTCTATAATTACAAAATTATAAATGCGTCATTATTATTTTCACTCCTGTCATCTCCACAGCCGAAACAGTGTTGCGATTATCAAATTCCGTCATTGTTTAACTTACACTCATTCTGTAGTCCCCGAAGCCGACACACAAAAACACTATACAAATCCTGTGCTTGTGTCACTGTGACATTGAAGGGGAGGAAAAATCCCCCAAACGTTGAAGTGTCTTCAAAGATAAATCAGCTGATACATCAAAACCAGCCAGACGTGTAGATAATTTTCCGCTCCACTGCGGCACAGCTGGAGTCGATGTCTGCGTAACACATGACTGAATCAAAGAAACGCGGTTTCGATCGCGCTCAGAGGCGCACTGACCGTTCGCGCCACCACACCTCGCTAACACTCAACGATGATCAAAACGAGGACAAAATAGAAGACACAGTGTCGTCACACACGAAGCCAGACACGCACGTGCGGCACTGCACGGTCACCGGCGCTATCGCTACTGGCTACACCCGACGTCTGGACAGCGGCTACGACGACGACGACGGCTTTTGGGAACGGCGCCAACGAAAGACCGTGGCCTTCTCTCCCGCGCTGCCGCCTCCGTAGCACTTGTAGACGTCCTTAGCCATGTCTCACTCGCTGTTGAGGACACTCGCGCTTTTCGGCATGCGCATTTGCTGGTCATTGACTTTGTGGTGGTGCCAGTGTAGATTCTCATTCTGTCTGGAATTGAAGGAGTAATCGAGACTACATGTTGTGGCGACTGTATACGCCAACATGTAGTTAAATTCGAGTTGATATTTGGGAGGGTAAAGCGCGGATGTGAGTATAAGTATGTACGGATATATATTTCAAAAAGTTGCTCGATCATCAGTACTATGGAAGGGAGAGGGGCTTTTCAGGTGGAGTTTATACAAGATCAACGAGGCCGAATCTGTAAGCTGAATGCCGGAGAAAGCTGAACGCGTTACACCGTTCGTTGACTTATACAACTGAACACAGTAACAAAGAGATCATCCTACACTGGTATGTGTGTTTGCAGTACGGGTTTGGTTTAAACAAAATGTATTCCGGAAATAGAGGGTGACATGTATAATACGATATGAACATTTGTTACCACACAACAAGCTCAGCTAAGTGTGTACGGGTTTTAACGCAGAACATCGCGTTAGTTCAAGGACGAAAGAAATGAAAAGCCGTTCGTCGTCATACTGTTCTGTGTCTAGAGCTCTCCACACACTGCCGCTCTCAGATCGATTGTCCGCCGATCTCTTCCACTGGCTGATCGGAAGGAGGAGGGGGGGGGGGGTAGGGGTACGGATGAGAGTGGAGAGGGAGGGGGCAGCAGAGGAAGAGGGTGACATGAGAAGGGTGGCGGGTAACAGAAGTTATGGCTTGCACATCAAGTTTGCCACGGAGTGAGAAGAGATAATGCTGTAACACAGTATTCACGCTGTTGGCATTTCAAACCATGCCATGTCAAAGCAGAATTGACTGATGAATGAAAGCAAAAGGGGTGGTACAGAAGGACGAGAGAAGGCAAAGTTGACGTCGGTAGTCGACAAAATACCCAAACTTATTTCAAATTGCCGAAAACTTCGCGGTGATTTCGGCAGGGTTGCCGAACTTCTTCACGGTGGCGGGAAGGTGACGCCAATAACTGACCAAAAACTTCGAAAATTGGCCAATCTTCTCTGTCCATTTCGGCAACTTTGCCGAAAAACATTCATCCTTGCAACATCCCTGGTCAAGAAGCTACTGCCCTGTCCTCAAGAGACTGACGAAGAAAAGACGATTCTTCACCTCCGGGACAACCTGTGTCTGGCCAGTATGAAAACACCTCCGCGTGAGGGGTTTTGCAGTCAGCGCGGTGAAGATAAAGAGGGAACATTTTCTCTGCCCGCGCGGCAGCAAGCGGGATGTCTCTGAACTGTCTTGTCGATAGGCAGCAAGACAATCGGATGAACTAAGCCAGAACTGACATGTACAGATAATCCAAAAGACGTGATCTAATAAGTCCTCTGAAGGAGACTTAACGGTGATGCGGTACAAAACACGACTGGGGTGTTACGGTCACATGCCGTCAGTGAAGCAGAGTAAGAAAAGGACAGAGAGGGGACCGTTTGTGGACAGACGGGAGGTTTGCCTGAACGGGGAGCTAGTTGGGATGGGCGGAAGAGGGCAGGGTCAGAATTCAGGTTTTCCCGAAACTGATTTGATGGACAAAACGATTGCTGAGAGCACAACAGGGTTAAGTAATAGGGTTGCAGGGGGTGGAGGAGCTGGTTGGGGGGGGGGGGGGGAGAGAGTGGCAGGCAGTTACAATGTTATCAGAAAAGCAGGCAGTTAAGCTGTTATTATTATTGAGCCAGAGCTGCCATGGATAATTCTAAAGACGTGAATAAGTTCTCTGAAAGGGACTTGACGGTGATGCGGTACAAAAAAAAGGACTGGGAGTGTTACGGCCACATGCCATCAGTGAAGCAGAGTAAGAAAAGGACAGAGAGGGGACCGTTTGTGGACGAACGGGAGATTTGTCTGGACGGGGAGCTAGTGGGGGTTGGGGGAGGAGGGCAGGGTCCGAATTCAGGTTTTTCCAGAACCTGATCGATGGACAAAACGATTGCTAAGAGTACAAGGGGTTAAGTGATGGGGTTGCAGAGGTGGAGGAGCTGGGTGATTGGAGGGGCAGTTACGATGTCATCAGAAAGTCACCGAAAACGAAGATTATTGGGGCGTTCAGGTCAAAAAGAATGTGTGTGTGTGTGTGTGTGTGTGTGTGTGTGTGTGTGTGTATGTGTGTTGTTGTTTTTGTGCGTTCGTGGAGAGAGACAGAGACAGAGACAGAGAGAGACAGAGAGAGACAGAGACAGAGACAGAGAGACAGAGAGAGACAAAGACAGAGACAAAGACAGAGATAGAGAGAGAGAGAGAGAGAGGGAGAGAGAGAGAGAGAGGGACAGAGACAGAGACAGAGAGAAAGACAGACTAGCAGGAAGCGGTTTCAAGGGTTTCAATGCTTTATAAATATCACCAAATGAAACGGGCCCACTTGGAGCAAGAGATGAAAGGAATAAATAGACTTCATCACAATACCATATTTGGAAAGGGTGAACACTGCTATGCCACTCAACAAGGTCATACCCCAAAAGAATTGAAATCAGTAATCAACAGGAACGGGAAAGAGGGAGTGGTTCTGGAGCGGATAGAGATGGTCATGGAGAGTTCGAGAAAGAGGGGGGGGGGGGGGGTGCGGTGTAGGTGGGGGGGGGGGGAGAGAGCAAGAATTGGGCTGGACTGAGTGGCAAACGAATATTGGATGGGGGTGGGGGATGGGGATGGAGGATGGGGATGGAGGGAGAGACATACGTCACAGAGACAGGTTTCCATTACCAGTGTCGTGGTCGAACAAGAAGAGCGCGGGTTGCGCCGACCCCAAGAGAGTGCTAAGTCCACCATGCACGCACGTGGAATCGTGAATTGTTTATCGGTTTGACGCCATCCAGGGGCTTTGTCCGTGTGTTAAGACATGCAGTCCAATCACTCAGACCTGTCACGAACACTTGATCTACCGAAACACCCGCAATATCACGGACAGAGAGACTGTAGTTTCTACGAAGAAGAGATTACAAGAATACAAAAAAATGCTTTGTGTGTGTGGGTGTAGACATGCAGTCTGATATATGACTTGAACCTGTCATAAACACTACGGTAAGCACCACACAATGAAGTGCCGTAATAGTAGAGAAGTTACGTTTTATACGGACAGAAGATGCAACGTGAATCAGTTTTTCGATAGACGTTGTTTTCGCTCTTCTACTAATCCATATTGCTTCCCTTTACAATTGGCAAATAGTTTAAATACTGCCATGCAAAGTTGATATAACATAGAACGGATGTTCGGTAACGACGTGAGGTCACTTCACTTGAAATCTAAATTGGATGGCAAATGGTTTAGGTAGCAACAAGGGAGTTCTTTGGATGGCAAGTGGTTTAGGTAGCAACAAGGGAGTTCTTTGGATGGCAAGTGGTTTAGGTAGCAACATGGGAGTTCTTTGGATGGCAAGTGGTTTAGGTAGCAACAAGGGAGTTCTTTGGATGGCAAGTGGTTTAGGTAGCAACATGGGAGTTCTTTGGATGGCAAGTGGTTTTGGTAGCAACATGGGAGTTTTTTGGATGGCAAGTGGTTTTGGTAGCAACATGGGAGTTCTTTGGATGGCAAGTTGGTTTGGTAGCAACATGTGAGTTCTTTGGATGGCAAGTGGTTTTGGTAGCAGCAAGGGAGTTCTTTCACATCCTTTTTGGCCAAAGCCATTGGAACATAAGCTGCGTCGCACAAGAAACAGTATTCACCGTTAACCGGACATGTCCGTTATTTAACCGGGTCGAAGGCCTACGTCGGCCAGCGCTGTTTTAATGAATTGACCAAAATATGCAACGCGATCACTAGGACACTAGGTAATACGTCCAGGGGTATCGTAGAAAGTGCAAGAGTGCTTGAAATCATCAAGTCAGTAATCAACTTTCAAAGGCGAAAAAATTGCAAAAGAATTTTTTTCCCCTCCTAAAATTGGCAACAAGCACAGAGAATTGACACAGTGCCAAGTTTGGAGCCGCGTCAAAATTTCCCCTGGGAATGTGGGTTTCGTGTGATGGCAGAAACACTTGGAGGTGGAGGTGGAGGTGGAGGTGGAGGTTGAGGGGAAATGGGGAAAACATCATCGGAAATGGCAGAGGCACTGCTCAATGAATCGAGCACACACACAAAGATGCCCAACAATGGAGGCTTGATCGAGAGCTCCTTAGCAGGCCGCAAGCAGAATTTGAAGATCGACAACGCTTGTCCGGAATATAACGATACTTACAATTCTCTTTTTCACGACGTTTACCGTAAAGACCAACGACATCTAATACTAAAAAACATAAGTCTGTAATTCTTTCACTTCTAGCGTCAACAAAAGCACGGATGAGTGGGACAAATATGACCAACAGAAAAGAAGATATATAAAACTTAGGGTGCATATTAGAGTTATTCTGGAGACGCAGAAAGAGAGAAGCAGAGACGGGGAAAAAACAGACAGACAAACTGGAGTGACTGTTTGATTAAACCAAGTTGTACCTCATTCATGTATTGTCTTTTCTTTTTTCTTTATTTGGTGTTTAACGTCGTTTTCAACCATTCAAGGTTATATCGCGACGGGGAAAGGGGGGAGATGGGATAGGGAAAGGGGGGAGATGGGATAGAGCCACTTGTTAATTGTTTCTTGTTCACAAAAGCACTAATCAAAAAATTGCTCCAGGGGCTTGCAACGTAGTACAATATATGACCTTACTGGGAGAATGCAAGTTTCCAGTACAAAGGACTAAACATTTCTTACATACTGCTTGACTAAAATCTTTACAAACATTGACTATATTCTATACAAGAACCACTTAACAAGGGTAAAAGGAGAAACAGAATCCGTTAGTCGCCTCATACGACATGCGGGGTGCAGAGAAATAAGGATGTGGTAAAGAAGACTTTTGGTAAGTGAAATAAAGGTGATGGATCCAGTCAGGTAGAAATAAGACAACAAGAAAAGAATTGTCACACGCACAGAGAGAGAGAGAGAGAGAGAGAGAGAGAGAGAGAGAGAGAGAGAGAGAGAGAGAGAGGGAAGAGAGAGAAAGAGAGAAAGAGAGAGAGAGAAAGAGAGAGAGAGAGAGAGAGAGAGAGAGAGAGAGAGAGAGAGAGAGTATAACTCCCCACAACAAAACCAAATGCCCTGGTAATAATATTGCTGACTCAGATCCGAGAAAAACGCAAAGCACTTCTGTAATCCTCTCTTTTTCACCGTCGCTCGCTGGTCGATATGTAGGCAGAGAGACAAAGCCCTTGATGATGATAATCTATATGGGGCGATTGTCTGTCTGTGCACAATATGGTATTGTTGAGCACCGCTTGGAGCAAGGCTTTTGTTTTGTCTGCTACACATGCGCTGTCGTGGCTTTATAAATATCCCCCGCTGTGCTGCGGGCAGTCGCTGGTCTCTATTGCACAGTGCTTTCAGTCTATTATTCTCTTGGAGAAGTGCAGATGATGGTTATCTGAGCGGTGCCAGACTAAATGTAAAGGGGAAACCGCTGCTGTCCATTTCGTTTCGCGGTGCACGTGTGACCTGTCTGTGACCTACGGCTGTCTGGCGGCACTGTCGCGGGTCTTCTGTCGCATGGTGCTGACGCCTGCGATAATACGTTTTTAGCCTGGCACGTTTTCGTTATCAATTACTCAGTCCCATTAAAGTTGATTTCCTCACTGTGAGCTAGTCTGGCACTGTCTTCAAACTGGCCTTGTGGGATTTCTGTCGCCTGAGATAACTGCTTTCAGCATGGTGTGTATTCTTCGTGGGTCGTACATTCTGTCGTCTGGCTCACCGCTTCTGTCACTGTGACCCGCGATAGTTCGTTTCGGACTGACGCGTTTTCATTTCCCAGACAAGCTTGTCTGACTCGGTCCTCTAAACTGTGGTTGTGTGTTTTCTGTCCCACGAATAAACACCTTCTGTCACCTGCCTCGCTAATTCATTTCAGCCTGACGCGTTTTCATTATTCAGTTCAAGCTTTTCGCCGAACTTCTTGGATTTTCTGTCGCATAACGCGCCGGCTTCTGTCGCCTGCAATAATTCTTGTACAATATGGCGCGTTTTCATTACTTATCCGTCTTTTGGTAAATTAAGATGTCTCTCAGAATCAAAAAACAAGAAAGGTAGGTTGTTGGAACGTTTGTTATTGACAAAACAATACATTCACAGATATTTCGACCCAACGGTCTTTTAAGTGAACAGACAAACAAATATTCACACACAAAATATCTGTGAATGTATTGTTTTGTCAATAACAAACGTTCCAACAACCTACCTTTCTTGTTTTTTGATTTTGAATTTTGGAACGTTGGCAGTCTCTTTGTTTTTGGATTTCTTCTAAGATGTCTCTCGTTAACATACTTATGGTATAAAACTAAAAAGCAGTATATATTTAGTCCTCTGTCTCTCTAGAGCGATGCACGCCTTCCATTCAGACTTCTGGTTTGTCCCTTCTTAGTATTTCGTGTTTAAGATAACTCGATCCAGTTTATCTGAATTACTATTTTTGTCTGATCGTACTCAGTTTAGTACAATTTTACTATATCAGGGACTATATATATAGTGACGCTTAGTACTGAACAACCCTTCGTCCAAAATATGGCACAGCACCAGACAATTTATGTTCGCTTTTCATTTCGCAAATTGCTTTAGCACTTGTTATTACACACCACACAGTTCGGAACATTCTGTTGACTCCCATGTGATGTCTAGACGGCTAAAGATGCAAACTGACAATGTTATTCTCTCACGATACGGGGGAAAGGGGTGATTGTTATAACTGTCTGGCATTGTTAGAAAGTCCACCAACTTAAATGACGAGTAGTACGGACTCTTACACGCTAGCTGCTCCTGGCAGGAACTGAGAGAAAAGGGGTCGGATGGGGATGACAGAGCACGGCAAGTCGCCAGCCAAATAATGAACATTTCAGCGAAGATGTACCTTTATTCTCGTGTAAACCATCGTGAAAACCACCACATATCTGTCAAGGCTTTTGCATGTAATAAGAGCACTTTTACCGGCAAAATCAATTTAACAAAACAAAAATGTACACGATCGTTCACGCGGGGAATATGTTTTTCAGAGCCAAGGTCAGATAGTATACGACTGTCATTCGCACGGTTCGGAACGCTTTGCGTATATTAACACTACAATGCAAATAGCCACACATACACACATGTTCTGCTTGTTGACCTCGTTTTCAAGGTAGCGCGCCGGCTTGGGGGTAGAACTGAAGAGTCAATAAACCAACCAACCAACCATCCAACTTAAGCTACCAAGCAAGTAAGCGACGAACAATGAAGTGACTCGACCAACCAACCCCTTGACCAATCACTGAAGGGTACCAACCCTCCCCGTGTAAACCACCACGAACAGCATCACAGAGTTCTTACACGGAATATTATAGGAGCATCATTTCACTTCGACATTCCTCATGCTTGTATTCCTGTGCGGAGTGCGAGTATTGTCATGAATAATGTTCGCAGATTGGCAATGGTGTCAATTGCGAAATTAAAGCATCAACAAAACGCCCGCCCTGCACATAAAGCAGCGAAACAGTTGATTGTTGGTATGTGCCAAAGTGGAGGGATGGTCTTATCCCATGTAAAAGTCTGTCCCGATCTGAGACAGACAGCATAATCGTTTACATGAGGACTGTGTGTTGAAAGAACAAAGAGTACTCACCATCAGAATAACTGCTTTCCACAGTGGTTCTTCTTCCTGCCCCGCTCTCCACGACCTTGGAGCTGCTCACCGAACGCCGACTTTGCCCTTCACGTGAAAACGATCTGCGGTTCAAGTCTTTGAGTACTTTGTTGTTGTTGGTACCATTTTTCCGTTTGTCAGCTTTCACGAGTCTAGTTTGCGTCACTGGTGATGAGGACACATTGGAGGTGGGTGACGTCAGACGCGAAGATCCGGATGACGGAAGCGTCATTTCCGCTCCTGCCTCTATGACGTCATCTTTTGGAATTTTGGTCGTCCCAGTTGATAAAAATGAGTCTAAGTTCTTTTCTGGCAAATGGGTACTTGTTTCCTTTGTCAAGGCTCTGCTTCGTGTCAGTAGTGTGTTTCTACTTTGCAGAGAATTCCCAACTTTCACACCGTTCCAAGCTTGACCATTTACACCTTTCTGGTTGCTGTTTGTTGACAAAAGCATTATCGGTGTCCCAGAATCCTCGGAACTGTTGCTGGTCCTCGAGGCACTAGAGCTTCGGGCGTACAGACTGACTCTAGTGGGTGAAAACTTGGCAGACTTAAAAATATCGGAACTGCAGTTTCTGGGAACAGGGGACGAGTGTTCCTCTAGACCCACACACTGTGGCCTTGGGCATGATCTGTCGTACAGCCCACGAGTATTGTCCCGGAAGGGGGAGGAGTATTTCGTGACTATTCCTGGACGATCTTCATGCACAGGCTTAAGCCTTGAGTCAACTCCTGAAGTTTGGTCGTTTGGTGTATTGGAAAACTTTGGACCAAAATCGTTGCTATTTTGTGGTGTAGAAAATCTCGGGTTAACTTTACGATCATGACCGTTTCGCTGTGTGGATGATTCTACTGTGATTTGAACTTCAGGTGTGGAAGGCTGGACAGTAATTTGTACTTGACTGCTTTCTTGTCCTGGTGAAAGTATTCCAGATTTGTTGTCTCGACTGCTCTGTCTTCCTCTGGGCACACTGGATGGAAGAGGGGCACTGCCAGTTGCTTTCGGTCTTGCTCCAATCCCCGGAAGATCAGAGGGGTCTTGACTTTTCTTCAGCTTCTTGTTGGCAGGTCGCCTCAGTGAACTCGTCTGGCTAACAGAAGAGCTAGAAACGTCTAAGATTCTCTTTGACCTCGTGTTATACAAGCTGTGTGGCTTTATGAAAGATGCCTGTCCAATAGTAGAGGAACCGGAAATATCCATAGCTTTCTTCATGCCCAAATGGGCAGCTGGTGGTTTCGTTGACTTTCCAACCGAAGAGTTAACCATCGAGGCATTTTTCTGCGGCTTATTCTTCTTAAGATGTAGTCGTTCTAGGCAGGTGTCGCTGATATTCGGATTAGCGCCGTCAACTGTTTTCTTTGCCTTGCTCTTGTGTTGAGGTGGCACAAATAAGTGTGTCCCATGCGCAGCAAAGTCTATGTCCGCATCCCTTTTCAGCCTTTTCTTGGTAACAGATGGTTTTTCTTGACAAGTTTTGCTAACATCCAGATTATTCGCCACTGCTTTCGGCCCTTTCTTGGTAACAGATGGTTTTTCTTGACAAGTTTTGCTAGCATCCAGATTATTCGCCACTGCTTTCGGCCCTTTCTTGGTAACAGATGGTTTTTCTTGACAAGTTTTGCTAGCATCCAGATTATTCGCCACTGCTTTCGGCCCTTTCTTGCCAACACGTTGATTTTCTGTGCATAATTTGCCCGAAAAAGACGGGTCGTCCATCACCGCCACATTCTTCTTCACCTTCTTGCTAATAGGAGGCTTCTCCCAAAAAAAGATTTCGCCAGCAGAGGGGTTAACGACATCCTTGCTGATCTTTAACGCCTTCGCTGTTAATCCCTGCCTGGATTTCAAATGCTGGTCACGTGACGCGACGCGGTGCGTTGTGGGATTGTTAGGGTTGGCGTCGCCGCGACCTGTCATGTTGATGAATGGAGTGCTCAGGTATGGAATCCGGCATGTCTTGCCTGTGTGTGGATTTTGACGAAGAAATTTCCCCTGTCACCGAGCTGTCCTTTTCGGTTAAATATCCTTGTCAGCGGTCGGCGTGCGTTGCGTTGATTCTTTTTCAATCTGAACAAAAAAGGAGAAACAAAGAATTGAACTAATGAAAGTAGCTTACAGTTACACATTTATTCATACGAAATACAGTTCATGTTATACTTAAGTTTACAAATGGTGCCGTCTCGCGTACTTGTCAAAAAGTAGCTAAAACATATCAATAGCAGATATTATAATCGACATATTGGCTATCACAAATATTAAAGATGTACAACGGCAATCACACCAAATTCGTGTTTGATTTTATGTGAATGCACTGCCGACACTTGCATCAGCTATGTGCGTGTCATTCATGACAGAACTGGAAGGATTGATGGGTGGATAGAAAAACAGATCCATCAATGGATAAAGGTAGATATATACATACAGACAGACAGACATATGGTTTTATGGACTCATGATTTATAGTTGATGGATGGATTGATTGGCTGTTTGATTGATTGTGGTTCTATCAATTGGGGGGGGGGGGGGGGGGGGCCTGATTTGGCCTATATGGTCCGCTGGACCCAAAAAGCAACAACTAACTAACTAACTAACTAACTAACTATCGCTTGGGGGTGTTAACACTGTTATGTTCCAAACGTTCACATGCACGCAGCACTGGTGTTAAACACCTCATTTCAGCACAGACGTGATAGTTGGTCTGTGGGAGTGAGAGCTACATGTACGTAGATTGTATCACGTGCCATTTCTAACCAAAACGCAGGAAGGGGATTTTTTTCCTTTTAAACAAGAAGTAAAAAACAAAGCGTTGGAGTCCCCGACAGCGCACACATTGGGTGAGATGGAAAACGTGACTCGGTACAACGGCACATTTATGCTTCTTCATCGATCGGATCCAGGTTCATCAGACCCGTCTGGTTTGTTTTTTTCACACTACCGGCTTCCTGTTCTAAATTAAGATGTTCTGATTTACAGATACTGTTCTTCAGGGGTAACTAAGAACAGGGGTGGAGGGGTGGGTGGGTCGGGGACGGTGGAAACAGGCGGAGGGCCCTGGGGGAGGGTCAAGTGGGTTTGACAGATCTGCCCAAGGTTTCGCAAAAGTTACATTGGGTGCTTCTCGTTGTTTTAATAGACATTTTCCGGAAATAACTCTGTCAGGATGTTCAAGTGTTGTGGCAGAGTTGCGCCCCTCTTTTCTTGTACACACGGGAAACACATGGTCGACCAGTTAAAACCACGATCGCAGCTTATAACTGACTCCGATGTGTATGTTATGCAGTGTCCGCTCGATACCACCGCATTTCTGTCGAAAATATACACATTGGGAGTTTACGCTTTGTCGCGGCAATGATCGCTTTCCCCGAGTGATAGCAGACAATAATTATGTTTTGCCTGAAGTCACTTGAGTGTCACTTGAGGTCGAGGTCACAAGTCGACAAGAGTTTGAAAACTGACACGCGCGTTCAGCGATCACTGCAGGCCATCGCTAGTTTAACGTGGCTCCGATGTGCAGATTTTCGAAAGAAAAAGGCACCATATTGGGTGGACACTGCATAGAATACACATCGGAGTCAGTAATTCGATGCGATCGTAGTTTTAACTGGTCGACCACGTGTTTCCCGTTTGTATAAGAAAAGCGGGAGCCAACTCATCCACAGTTACTTCCGAACATTGCTAATTAGCCATCATGTCATCAGACAGACAGACAACCATGAGGAAATGAAGACTTATCTTGGGCGTTGCTTACTGTCAAATGATCTTAAATAGCTGTTGAAACCTTGTACAACAAGCTACGCAAAAGATACGTCTTTTTCCCCCTCATTTATACTTGTTTGTTCGTCCACTTCAGGCCAAATGGTTTGGTGCACTTGTGAATATTTAATGTTGTCGATTAATCAACGTTCCTTAATACAAATATACTTATTTTTTTTAATTCTTGATTTTTGAACGTTAGCAGTTTACCTGTTACGGATTTTATATCGTCATATATATACTTGACCTTTGACGTTTTCCTGTCTCTGATCCTAACCTAAACACTGCCCTTTGTTTGCTTGTTTGTTTACTGCATGTTCATAATGCGACAGGGGAGGCTACCGCTCCTTTCACAGCAGACTCTGCACCCGAGTTGTTGGCCTTTAAGTCAACACCGGTGGATTGTGGAATTCTGTTTGTGATGGGGTCTGGTGGTTTCCGATTGTCATGCCACTTTCAACCCCTGACTCAGTTTATAAACTCGAATAGAAATATCCTGCCAAATACCCCAAATGAAAAATTAAGCTATCTGTTAAGTTTTAATAAAGACCTTGGGTGGCAAGGTCCCAAACTTATCGCTGGACTTGTGCACACGCACCCACTTGGTCCCTGGATATAAAGAGACATTGCTGCGGCTGACGCCATTGCTTCTCATATAGCTACTTTATATTTTTATCAGAACCTTTAAGAATACCATTTTATATCCAAGTATCTCTTATTACTATTTTTAATTAGATGAGCGAGAGTGTGCGGGGGGTGGGAGGGTGGTGAACCACTGTACATAAAGGGACAGTTTGTGTGCGCGCCTGTGTGTGATTTTAATCTAAGACAAATGTCGCCAATGTTTTTACAGAGTGACGTTAAATAAACGATTTTATCATCAATCATCATTGTCTGTATGTTCATGGAAACCTTCGGGTTTGCATAACAGTTTTTATAGGGCTAAGAAATTAGTCCTAACATTTTCAATCCTGTTTGATTGCACTTCGCCTCCCGAGGTGATCGTAGTGTTTCGGCACTCGGTTACAATAACCAAGGGAATAATTGCTTCGAGGCTACAACTCATTCTGTCCCTCATAACGAGACACATTCATGTGTCTCTTACCGGCGTATTTTTTCATGCACGCATTGGAAACTTCAGCCGGTAGTAGTGATTATATGTAAAACACAGTTCTGTTTTTACTGTAACATTTAGAATAAAAAAGTAAGGTGCAGCTGTTGTCCTGCAGGAAACTGTATAAAACGTTGTTGTCATTTGCTGACAGTATTCAACAAAATGTCATTTCCTTCCAAATGTGCTGAGATGTAAAATCAGTCTCAGTGAGACTAGATAAGGCCTAAACAAAAAATAGGTGTGGTTACGGTAACCCGACCTACCCTATTTTTAGGGGCCGATCCTATAACTTTTTATTACATTTGTCAAAACAAAAAAACAAAATAAACAAAAAAACGAGTGCAAAAAAACGCAATGCAAGCGAAAGCGCCCGAATCGCACACTTATTTCCCTGTCAAGTAGGTTTAATTTGTACACATTAGAAAAAAAAGTTTAAAAAAAAAAGTGATTGCCTACCTACCTACCCTATTTTTTTGGCTATGTTACCGTAACCACACCTATTTTTTTTTTTGGCCTAATGAAATAAAATCCATACAACAACAAACAAAAAATCAACAATTACTTATTTAACGGAGCCTGGGTGCTCTCACGTAGCTTTCCATAGAGCGCTTTGGTGACCAAGAAAGAACGTTCCCCACTGGAAAACACGCTGTACTTGGCAATAAAAAGAAGAAGAAAGTACACCTTTACGTCTACAACTTAGTCAAGTTTAGTCAGCAAAATTTAAAGAGTCACTAACCTTGAACTGCTACTGCTGCCAATATTACACACTCATAAATGCACACTCATTGTATCGCTCTTTACACACACACTGGCTAACACAAGAGCTGTTTCCGATAAGGACCCACCCACACCGACACGACATAAAACTGAAAAGCTTTATCGTCATAGTGTATAGAGATTTCATAGGGGCCCTCTTCCGGCCTCAGCCCCTTAAAAACCAACGCCACAAAGCTTCCGGTGTAATATTTAAACCCTTTGTAAACCATGGCCCCAATATGCAAATTAGCGTCACTCTTTTCTGTCATTTTTTTTTTTATGTAGTTAACTCTTACAGTAGGAGACGTCCGGAAAAGGCGTCTCTGTTTCTTTCTTTCTGAAGGTTTAAACTCGTCTGCGCGTGGATACGAAGAATGTATTCATATATTCTTAGCACAATTAAAAAAAATAAAATCTTTTATTATGCTTTGATTGGTGTAATAAAGGCAAAGGCTAAACTTCATGGAACTCAAAATCTGTATGTTCAATATATATAGCAAACGCATTCAAGTCTTGCTAAATATCGAGCTTAGCACAAAACCTCTCCCGTGATTTCTATCGTTCCCCATTGCTTTTCGTGTAACGACTAACGTTATTGTAAAGGATGTGCACTTAATCCCCCCCCCTCTGTCTGTGTGTGTGTGTGTGTGTGTGTGTGTGTGTGTGTGTGTGTGTGTGTGTGTGTGTGTGTGTGTGTGCGTGCGTGCGTGCGTGCGTGTGTGTGTGTGTATATGTATGTGTGTGTGTGTGTGTGCATGCGTGCGTGCATGCGTGCGTGAGTATGCATGTCAATGCGAGTTGGGCAGGAAGGACGCCTACATCTGTCCGTCTGTCAGTGTGTGTGGTACATGCTCGATGCATACGGTCCGTCTGTCAGTGTGTGTGGTACATGCTCGATGCATACGGTCCGTCTGTCAGTGTATGTGGTACATGCTCGATGCATACGGTCCGTCTGTCAGTGTGTGTGGTACATGCTGGATGCATACGGTCCGTCTGTCAGTGTGAGTGGTACATGCTGGATGCATACGGTCCGTCTGTCAGTGTGTGTTGTACATGCTCGATGCATACGGTCCGTCTGTCAGTGTGTGTTGTACATGCTCGATGCATACGGTCCGTCTGTCAGTGTGTGTTGTACATGCTCGATGCATACGGTCCGTCTGTCAGTGTGTGTGGTACATGCTCGATGCATACGGTCCGTCTGTCAGTGTGTGTGGTACATGCTCGATGCATACGGTCCGTCTGTCAGTGTGTTTGGTACAAGCTCGATGCATACGGTCCGTCTGTCAGTGTGTGAGGTACATGCTCGATGCATACGGTCCGTCTGTCAGTGTGTGTGACTGTGGTACATGCTCGATGCATACGGTCCGTCTGTCAGTGTGTGTGACTGTGGTACATGCTCGATGCATACGGTCCGTCTGTCAGTGTGTGTGGTACATGCTCGATGCATACGGTCCGTCTGTCAGTGTGTGTGGTACATGCTCGATGCATACGGTCCGTCTGTCAGTGTGTGTGGTACATGCTCGATGCATACGTAAGTAGCATATATGTGCATGCGGAATTCATACAGGTCAAATAACAGTTCAACAAGCCAGCGATAATAGACGTGTGATTGTTGCTAGTTTTCACCGAACGAAGTACCCTCTATATGTCCTCACAATCAAGTATGCTCCATGCATACATCAGACTTCACTCAAAATGGCGATAATGAACGGCGAGTTTGTCAACGGCAAACCATACATTTTACAGAAATGTGTGCACATCAGGATCGCTCTGAATGGTGATCATTGAAGTTCACACAATTGCAGGGTGCTAGGAATTGATATTAATCGGCGATGGTAGAACTGAGCGAGGCAGCCAGATCAACATGTTCTGTTCAGATATAATGTGTGTTTTTCTTCTGGCAAACAAGCGCACACTTTGGAAGGTGTACCGCACACAACTGCTTCAAATGAGTTTGTATGAAAAGGTTTATTTGTAGTTTCTTTCATACATAAAATATGTTCCCCAAAAACACATAAAGCTTTGGGAAAGTTACATCTGTTCGTTGCACAAAGACAGACTTGTCACAAAATGAGTCTACGATCCAGTTACCTTGGAAAGATGCACCCGGTTTTCGCGACTGACGTTTTTCTGTGAATAAAATTAAAATACATTTCTGAGAAATGTAGCTATTTCAAGCTACACTTAATAAACCCGAGTCTGTTGGTATAACAGAAGTGAACATTAGGCGCTTCACTATTCTATCTCTCAGCTGCTGCTATTGCACAGTGAACATTAGGCGCTTCACTATTCTATCTCTTAGCTGCTGCTATTGCACAGTGAACATTAGGCGCTTGACTATTCTATCTCTTAGCTGCTGCTATTGCACAGTGAACATTAGGCGCTTGACTATTCTATCTCTTAGCTGCTGCTATTGCACAGTGAACATTAGGCGCTTCACTATTCTATTTCTTAGCTACTGCTATTGCACAGTGAACATTAGGCGCTTCACTATTCTATCTCTCAGCTGCTGCTATTGCACAGTGAACATTAGGCGCTTCACTATTCTATCTCTTAGCTGCTGCTATTGCACAGTGAACATTAGGCGCTTCACTATTCTATCTCTTAGCTGCTGCTATTGCACAGTGAACATTAGGCGCTTCACTATTCTATCTCTTAGCTGCTGCTATTGCACAGTGAACATTAGGCGCTTCACTATTCTATCTCTTAGCTACTGCTATTGCACAGTGAACATTAGGCGCTTCACTATTCTATCTCTTAGCTGCTGCTATTGCACAGTGAACATTAGGCGCTTCACTATTCTATCTCTTAGCTACTGCTATTGCACAGTGAACATTAGGCGCTTCACTATTCTATCTCTTAGCTACTGCTATTGCACAGTGAACATTAGGCGCTTCACTATTCTATCTCTTAGCTACTGCTATTGCACAGTGAACATTAGGCGCTTCACTATTCTATCTCTTAGCTGCTGCTATTGCACAGTGAACATTAGGCGCTTCACTATTCTATCTCTTAGCTACTGCTATTGCTCAGTCCTTCCTGTTAAACAAAAGTTGAGCTCACAATCTCGAATCTGGTCAGTGTTTTGCATAGGATAAGAATATTTCATTCTGATCAGTCATCGCCGCTCAATGGCTATCGCCAGTTATCTCTCTGACCGGACGCTACAGCCCCACGCGAATCTATCAAAACACGAATACAGAGTTATCTCCCATGGTCTAAATTTGAGATCATCAGTGTTCGCCAGACGAAAATGATTGCAGATTGGCCGACTTCGACAGTGATCTCTGTTCTGTTCTTCACAGTTATGATAAAGACATCGTTCTAAGGTCAAAACAAGTCGAAATGTAGGGACTGCTGCCGGAAAGAGACCGTAATATATGGTTTCATCACTGTCAACTGGTTACAGAAAAAATCGTCTGCTCCAGTGAGGGCCGAAACCAAACGGTTGATTTTTGTTTGTTTGTTTGCTTAACGCCCAGCCGACCACGAAGGGCCATATCAGGGCGGTGCTGCTTTGACATATAACGTGCGCCACACACAAGACAGAAGTCGCAGCACAGGCTTCATGTCTCACCCAGTCACATTATTCTGACACCGGACCAACCAGTCCAAGCACTAACCCCATAATGCCAGACGCCAGGCGGAGCAGCCACTAGATTGCCAATTTTAAAGTCTTAGGTATGACCCGGCCGGGGTTCGAACCCACGACCTCCCGATCACGGGGCGGACGCCTTACCACTAGGCCAACCGTGCCGGTAACGGTTGATTATCACCTGACACTTTTGCCATATTTAGAGTTGTTTGCACAGTAAATACAGCCGCGAAAAATAGCTCGCTTGAAACTGTCTTACATATCAATTCCTTTGTAATTTAAAAATTACAAAACACCATGAAAAATCATTATCGACGATCGCGAATCTGCTTATATCAATAATACATCACAAAAAGCTCTCTAAATATGTTAAAAAAAATTTAAAAAAACGGTTTCCTTGCCAGACAAGGAAACTCAAGGCATCCTGTCAGGGAGAGAATGAGCCAAACTCATTTTGACCTGAGGTCAGGATGAAGAAGCTCCCTCCACTTGGACACATACCAACAATCAACACCCTAGCCTCTAAACGCCCTGACCTCTAAACATCCTGACCTCTAAACATCATGGCCTCTAAACATCCTGGCCTCTAAACATCCTGGCCTCTAAACACCCTAGCCTCTAAACGCCCTGACCTCTAAACATCCTGACCTCTAAACATCCTGGCCTCCAAACATCCTGGCCTCTAAACATCCTGGCCTTTAAACATCCTGGCCTTTAAACATCCTGGCCTCCAAACACCCTGGCCTCTAAACATCCTGGCCTCTAAACATCCTGGCCTCTAAACATCCTGGCCTCTAAACATCCTGGCCTCTAAACACCCTGGCCTCTAAACACCCTGGCCTCTAAACACCCTGGCCTCTAAACACCCTGGCCTCTAAACATCCTGGCCTCTAAACATCCTGGCCTCTAAACACCCTGGCCTCTAAACATCCTGGCCTCTTGGCCTCTAAACATCCTGGCCTTTAAACATCTTGGCCTCTAAACACCCTGGCCTCTAAACACCCTGGCCTTTAAACATCCTGGCCTCTAAACACCCTGGCCTCTAAACATCCTGGCCTCTAAACATTATGGCCTCTAAACATCCTGGCCTCTAAACACCCTGGCCTCTAAACATCCTGGCCTCTAAACATCCTGGCCTCTAAACACCCTGGCCTCTAAACATCCTGGCCTCTAAACATCCTGGCCTCTAAACATCCTGACCTCTAAACACCCTTGCCTTTAAACATCCTGGCCTTTAAACATCCTGGCCTCTAAACATCCTGGCCTCTAAACACCCTGGCCTCTAAACATCCTGGCCTCTAAACACCCTGGCCTCTAAACACCCTGGCTGCTTCCTGTGCACAATAGGAATTATTTAGGGATGAATATATTCATAGATTACCAATAGTGTCCGTTAGAAATTATTTAACACACAAATCCTAAACAATGCACAGAAAGTAAGTGCCCAGGCTGTTGATTTCTGCTAAGTTTCCAAGTGGAGGGAGGGTGTTATCTCGAGCAAAAGTCTGGCCAGATCTGAGCTGGTGCATGAGTCGAATCTTTGTCAAGGAAAGGAATGCGTCTTTAAGCTACACCTTTGAAATGCCGCAGTGCAGCAATATGATTTTTCCACCTCGTGCGCCGCTGTTGTTTTGCAACAGAAAATGCACTAACCGGGCGTGCCACGTCATTCGGCATTGGGATAATCTAGCTGACACGTCTATAGGGGTAAAGGGTAACATGAGCAGAAAAGGATGGGGTGCGTGTAAGACTGCAGTTTTGACGATGTTTTGTACATGTTAGTTAGTTAGTTAGTTAGTTAGTTAGCTATTGCTTTTCGGGTCCAGCGGACTTTTGTACATGTATGTGTACACAGTAGAAACAATGTTCTAATAACGAACTGTATCCAATGATGTCGGAGAAGATACACTTATAATAATAATAATAAGAACATTTATATAGCGCTAAATCAAAAACTTTCGTTAAAAAGGCTTGCTCTAAGCGCTTGACATCTAAACTAAAACGTCATTCACACTCTTTACAATGATGTACAAGAACTTCATGTCACACTCTTTCATTCAGTATATCACCATTCACACAAGCTTTCCTTGTCAAGTCTGTAAAATCGAGTTTTGCTTGCTTTTATCAAAATCCAGTCACTCCGTTATAATGACAAAGCGCACCGAAATGCTAGTTCAACTAAACTATATTTGCAGAGGGGAAAAAATTCGTGCATAAAAATAAAACAATGACATGAAAAAGCCTGCCTCTGGAACCATGCCTCACGCCAAACAATTTTGAAGAAATGATGGAAAATTGTGCAATCATGTGCTACCTGGGAATCTCGAGAACGATCTCCGGATATGTGAATATTCCGGAAATGTCGTCGGAAACAAACCGGTAGCGCTAAGCGGCCTACCATATCATTTCCGGTATTTTCTGGTTTTGACCAGTAAAATAACGAAATGTAGTCCTAAATGACCCAACCCGTCATTGCTTCTACCAATGGAATTTTATGAGGTTTAGATATATATACATGTATTATATAGCACAGACGAAAAACTACAGGAGTACTT
>NC_090257.1:3464291-3466791 GCF_037325665.1 Littorina saxatilis | reverse complement strand
GCACTACTGGCTTGCGCACATACAAGAGAAAGCTTCACTTCAATGCAAAAAAGAGGGACAAATAAACACAAACTACCTTGCCTCCCCTAATTAACCCCCCGCCGGCAGAAAAAAAAGACAATCTTCCAAACCAACAGCAAAAGCAACAATAACATCAGAAACCACTTCAAAAGAAAAGAAAAACACAGGAATAACAGGAGAGCAAAAACACCAATAACTTGCTCAGTTTGCTACGCAGGCCTGTGTCATGCAGAATCGTGCTTAAGCAGCATCGGGAGTGTATGATGCATGCCTCTTGTCCTTTGTCGCAAGCTATGAATCACAAATAAAAATAACCTTGCTGTTTATTAATTTCTGATTTTGTCACTCATATCTCTTTTGGAAACGCGTTATTTCAGGAGCGTTGCTCCTAACAAATGTCACGACTTTTCTTTGAAAAGAAAATGCCCCTTAAGGCTGTCTACAACATTATTTTTCTTCTGTCCTTCCAAGAAATGTTTTGCCGGCCTTTTTAGAATAAGCTTTTCGGGAACAAAAGGCTTGTTTTAATTCTGATTGTGTCATATCATTGTTCTACAGTGTTATTTTGGGAGCGTTGATTTAATTAAATGTCTTTAAAGACCAACAAAATGCCCGAAAGGAAGATACCATCCAGAATATTATCTTTATTCTGTGTTGACTTTTCTTCAATGAGTCGGAATGTGTCCTTCGAGAAATGTTAATTTTGTTGTTGTTGTGGTTGTGGTTGTGGTTGTTGTTGTTGTTGTTGTTGTTGTTGTTGTTGTTGTTGTTGTTATAGGGATGTCGTTTAATGGCGACAGCCGGCAAAATGCCAAAACGTATTTCAAATTGACTAAAACTGTGCCGTCCTTGCATCATAATTGCCGACGTTTTTCACGGTGAGGCAAAGGTGACATCAATTACTGTCGTAAACTCTCGAAGATCGCCGAAACTGAATTGACCATTTCGGCAAAGTTGCTGAAGAAAATAAACCCTTCTTTATAATGAATTTATTTCTGAAAGGCCACTAGTGAATTTTTTAAGAACATGTTTGTTTGTTGTTTTTTGAAAATCCAACTCAACAGAGCAAGTAGTAAGGATGTGGTTTGGTTTTTTTTCATCTCTGAGTGGAGGGATGGTGTTATTCTGAGGGATGGTCTTATCTGAGGGATGGTCTTATCTGAGGAATGGTCTTATCTGAGGGATGGTGTTATCTGAGGGATGGTCTTATCTGAGGAATGGTCTTATCTGAGGAATGGTCTTATCTGAGGAATGGTCTTATCTGAGGAATGGTCTTATCTGAGGGATGGTGTTATCTGAGGGATGGTGTTATCTGAGGGATGGTCTTTTCTGAGGGATGGTGTTATTCTGAGGGATGGTCTTATCTGAGGGATGGTCTTATCTGAGGAATGGTCTTATCTGAGGGATGGTGTTATCTGAGGGATGGTGTTATCTGAGGGACGGTCTTATCTGAGGAATGGTCTTATCTGAGGAATGGTCTTATCTGAGGAATGGTCTTATCTGAGGGATGGTGTTATCTGAGGGATGGTGTTATCTGAGGGATGGTCTTATCTGAGGAATGGTCTTATCTGAGGAATGGTCTTATCTGAGGGATGGTGTTATCTGAGGGATGGTGTTATCTGAGGGATGGTCTTATCTGAGGAATGGTCTTATCTGAGGAATGGTCTTATCTGAGGGATGGTCTTATCTGAGGGATGGTCTTATCTGAGGAATGGTCTTATCTGAGATCGTGAGCCGAACTGTTTTTACAAGAAGTGTGTCTTTAAGCTTTTGCTGTTTGGCACGAAAAACGACGTAGAAAGGTACTGGGCACGAACACTGACGTCACACGTCGACTGCTTGTTTAAACCGTTGCTAATGTTGAAGGAAACGTTCAACAAGCCTGATGCTAGGCACATTCATCTGCCAGCTGTCACCGAGTCACTTCATTAGTGCGTAAACTATTTGTATTTCAAGAAGTCAACTTGAAGATTTGCTTAGGCCTAAAAAAAAATAGGTGTGGTTACGGTAACCCGACCTACCCTATTTTTAGGGGCCGACCCTATAATGTTTTATTACATTTGTCAAAAAAACACACAAAAAACAAGAAAACGAGTGCAGAAAACGCAATGAAAGCGAAAGCGCTCGAGTCGCACACTTATTTCCCTGTCAAGTAGGTTTAATTTGTACACATTAGAAAAAAAAGTTAAAAAAAAAAAAAAAGTGATTGCCTACCTTCCTACCCTCTTTGTTTTGGCTATGTTACCGTAACCACACCTATTTTTTTTGTTGGCCTTAACAAACACATTATGACCGTATGACAACGCCGCGAAATAGATGCAATTGCTCAAAGTCATTGTAAGGACATTAAAAAAAAACAGCTGATGATAAATCATTTGGTAAATTTATATTAAATCACTGTAGATAGAAACACCACTGAAAGTGACCGAAAGTGAACGGTACTCTTGCTCCGTTTTGGTGGTTATATATATGTCGATCC
>NC_090257.1:3440826-3455826 GCF_037325665.1 Littorina saxatilis | reverse complement strand
AAAGGCTACAGATGTAAATACTTTGATGTAAAGAATAATCCTACAAAGTTTCAATCACATCCGATGAACTTTGTCAAAGATATAAAATGTCTAATTTTTCCTTTGACGCTGACCTGTGACCTTGAAAAAGGTCAAAGGTCAACGAAACCATCGTTAAAGTGTAGAGGTCATTGGAGGTCACGACTAAACAAAATATGAGCCCGATCGCTTTGATAGTTTCCGAGAAAAGTCCAACGTTAAGGTGGTGTCTACGGACGGCCGGACGGCCGGCCGGACAGACTAACACTGACCGATTACATAGAGTCACTTTTTCTCAAGTGACTCAAAAACGGTCTTACGCGTAAAAACCCACTCGTGCAAAAACATGAGTAAACGTGGGAGTCTAAGCCCATGAACAAAGAAGAAGAAGACGTAGTACACCCAACAACAAGGACACGAACTGAAGCATAAACAAAGATTTAAACCTTACAAACGTGGACTTCAATGTGCTCAAAAACAGATCATGTATGTTCCCAGGTGGAAATCAATAGCAGCAGTGTACAAAAAGAAGTTACAGGGACATGTGCTTTAGAAAATAATTGCAAAAACAATAACAACAAAAAAGAAACAAAGAAACAAAGAGATTACGATACACTATCTTCAGCCAACAGCCATGAAGTTCAATCAAAGAGTACTTTTGAATCAGAGACATAGAGAGAACTGTATGTCTCTGCTTTGAATAAAACAAAACTTAGACATGTGAAAAAAACATAGGACCTGTTCCTTTCAAGATGCCCCTCCGACTACTGCAACAACAAAACATACAGCAGTGAATATGAATTTGACAAGAAGTTAAAGAGAAAAGAACATGAAATGCAGCTCAAGAAAGGCAGAAGACACCAAACGACCACGACGCGAGTAAAGCGTCTGATCAAATAGACACTGCAGATATTCACCTTGTTACTCTGTCAGGACTCCCCTAAACCCCATACCCCCCGACGGGTGCAAAATGAACACGCACAGCTGTGTATGAAAGGAAGCTACAAAATGAACACGCACAGCTGTGTATGAAAGGAAGCTACAAAATGAACACGCACAGCTGTGTATGAAAGGAAGCTACAAAATGAACACGCACAGCTGTGTATGAAAGGAAGCTACAAAATGAACACGCACAGCTGTGTATGAAAGGAAGCTACAAAGTGAACACGCACAGCTGTGTATGAAAGGAAGCTACAAAATGAACACGCAAAGCTGTGTTTAAAAGGAAGCTACAAAATGAACACGCAAAGCTGTATTTAAAAGGAAGCTACAAAATGAACAAATAAATGCAGCATAAGAAAAGCAACAAGTCGCGTAAGTCGAAAATACAACATTTAGTCAAGTAGCTGTCGAACTCACAGAATGAAACTGAACGCAATGCAACGCAGCAAGACCGTATACTCGTAGCATCGTCAGTCCACCGCTCACGGCAAAGGCAGTGAAATTGACAAGAAGAGCGGGGTAGTAGTTGCGCTGAGAACGATAGCACGCTTTTCTGTACCTCTCTTCGTTTTAACTTTCTGAGCGTGTTTTTAATCCAAACATATCATATCTATATGTTTTTGGAATCAGGAACCAACAAGGAATAAGATGAAAGTGTTTTTAAATTGATTTCGATAATTTAATTTTGATAATAATTTTTATATATTTAATTTTCAGAGCTTGTTGTTAATCCAAATATAACATATTTATATGTTTTTGGAATCAGCAAATGATGGAGAATAAGATGAACGTAAATTTGGATCGTTTTATAAAAAACATTTTTTTTTTTTACAATTTTCAGATTTTTAATGACCAAAGTCATTAATTAATTTTTAAGCCACCACGCTGAAATGCAATACCGAAGTCCGGGCTTCGTCGAACATTACCCTACCAAAATTTCAACCAATTTGGTTGAACAATGAGGGCTTGACAGTGCCGCCTCAACTTTCACGAAAAGCCGGATATGACGTCATCAAAGACATTTATCATAACAAGAAGAGCAAACGCTCGATCGAGTCACTTTCGCAGTTCTGAATATTATATGAGGCATCAGATGGACAGGAAGAAATTGCTATTCACAACACAATGAGTCACGTTCACATAAAATTTGAGCCCGGTCACTTTTATAGTTTCCGAGAAAAGCCCAACGTTAAGTTGTGTGTTGCCGAACAGAAAAGGCTAGTTATCTCCCTTGTTTTTCTGATAACGTTCGTAAAAGGCTACAGATGTAAATACTTTGATGTAAAGAATAATCCTACAAAGTTTCAATCACATCCGATGAACTTTGTCAAAGATATAAAATGTCTAATTTTTCCTTTGACGCTGACCTGTGACCTTGAAAAAGGTCAAAGGTCAACGAAACCATCGTTAAAGTGTAGAGGTCATTGGAGGTCACGACTAAACAAAATATGAGCCCGATCGCTTTGATAGTTTCCGAGAAAAGATATAAAATGTCTAATTTTTCCTTTGACGCTGACCTGTGACCTTGAAAAAGGTCAAAGGTCAACGAAACCATCGTTAAAGTGTAGAGGTCATTGGAGGTCACGACTAAACAAAATATGAGCCCGATCGCTTTGATAGTTTCCGAGAAAAGTCCAACGTTAAGGTGGTGTCTACGGACGGCCGGCCGGACGGCCGGCCGGACGGACGGCCGGCCGGACAGACTAACACTGACCGATTACATAGAGTCACTTTTTCTCAAGTGACTCAAAAATGAAAAAAACGTTCGGGGATATCATACCCAGGAACTTTCATGTCAAATTTCATAAAGATCGGTTAAGTAGTTTAGTCTGAATCGCTCTACACGCACGCACGCACACACACACACACATACACACACACACACACACACACACATACACCACGACCCTCGTCTCGATTCCCCCCTCGATGTTAAAACATTTAGTCATAACTTGACTAAATGTAAAAAGCGAGAGGTTGCGAGACGCCATCTGACCCTTACACTTGCAGACCCTGGGTGGCCGAGTGGTAACGCACTTGCGCTCGGAAGCGAGAGGTTGCGAGTTCGACCCTGGGTCAGGGCGTTAGCAATTTTCTCCCCCCTTTCCTAACCAAGGTGTTGGGTTCAAGTGCTAGTCTTTCGGATGAGACGAAAAACCGATGTCTCTTCGTGTACACTACACTGGGGTGTGCACGTTAAAGATCCCACGATTGACAAAAGGGTCTTTCCTGGCAAAATTGTATAGGCATAGATAAAAAAAATGTCCACCAAAATACCCGTGTGACTTGGAATAATAGGCCGTGAAAAGTAGGATATGCGCCGAAATGGCTGCGATCTGCTGGTCGATGTGAATGCGTGATGTATTGTGTAAAAAATTCCATCTCACACGGCATAAATAGATCCCTGCGCCTTGAGTCCGAGTCTGGAGATACGCGCGCGATATAAAACTTTATATAACATAACCCTTCCTGGAGTCCTGAAATCGATATCCGAGACTGCCGTAATTCCTGCGGCGACGAATTTTGCTGTGTCAGCTGGGTTACTTCCAGCTTCTGTGGGTTTCGTGACTGTACTTTCCGGGGGAAAAGACCAATATTTCGTTCTTCCTGATGCTTAGAAAATGAGGGTGTCGGGGTGAAAAACACACAATTGAATGCGCATTTGAGACACACAAAAACAGCACAAATGTTTTGGGCTACAGTTCTGCAATGAGGGGGTAGTGGAGGCATACAGAGAGAGCGAAAGAGAGAGAGAGAGAGAGAGAGAGAGAGAGAGAGAGAGAGAGAGAGAGAGAGAGAGAGAGAGAGAGAGAGAGAGAGAGAGAGAGAGAGATGCAGACAGACTGCATGACAGAGAAAAAGACAGGGGCGCGGGGTCGGATAGAGAGAGAAGCACACACACACACACACACACACACTCAAACACAAACACGCAAGAATCCCTTGTCAAGTACAAGCGTCTAGGGGAAAGGATGAAGGGGGCAAATGGAAGAACACAGCCCCACATAAAAATCGAATTAGTTCTGCCCACAGAAGACAGCAAGATGAAGAGAATTAATTATTTATCACTCTACACTTCAGAAACCGAGAACATGATTCTTGTGTATGTAGAACAAATGTTGCAATTACATTCAAGGGGAGTAACTCTTCGCTAAAGTGTTTTTAAAATTGTCAAGCTTTTTTGTTAATGTGTATTTGTGTATGTGTATAAAGGGAAAATGCTTCAAAGCTTAGTACATGTATGTATCTGTCTACTTTAAATCCAGATCCACGTCTTACACTTTGTACAGTTTTGAATGTGTTTGATGATTTACTTAGTAAACGTGCCGAAATATTGAGTATAGATCGTACCTAACCTGTTTACTGGTGTGTTTTCTTTTTATTTAGATTTACTTAGTAGTATTTGTTTTTTTTTACCAATTTCTCTCTTTCTCTCTCTCTCTCACACTCTCTCTCTCTCTCTCTCTCTCTCTCTCTCTCTCTCTCTCTCTCTCTCTCTCTCTCTCTGTCTGCGTGTGTATGGAATAAGGTGGGGTCTCTGTTTCTGTGTGCGTGCATGTAGGGCCTACAGGTGTGTTCGTATGCGTACGTCAGTCTGTTGGTGTGTTTACACTTCCACAGTTTCTCTTCATAGAGCGATTTCAGATGTGTCCCAGAAACGCTGGAAAGTGATTGATATAATCTTTCATTTGATTGCATTATTGTATTTAATTAATTAAAATATGATATGACGATAAATATCGTGTATGTATATCATGTATAACACCACCACGTGTGCGTTTCAAACAGCAATGTTAAAGGCAAGAAGTATAAAGTATGCATGACAGAAAATACAATTATCTGTCAAGCACAAGCCCATGAAATGATAATCAGCGCACCAGCTTAATTGCCACACGCAGTCAAAGTTATTTAATGGAACACAGCCTGATATCGCCTTAATTACGTCATCCTTAGGCAAATTACGAGGTCAACAAAGGCCGGGAGGTAATCCACAGAACATTCCACGTTTGATCGTATGTTTGGTAATTGCCACAATCGCACACCGCATAGAGCGAGGAAAAAGATAATCACACGTACACCCCCAATGTCGAACATAAATGTTCATAGCTGGATGCAATTTGGTGTAATTAATGTAATTCGGCATTGTGGTGCTTCTAATTACTACATGCAGAAGAATACTTCCGTGTCCAAGCTGTATTAACTTTTACAAAGCTTCAGTCTGGCATTTCTAAGTCTGGCGACTCGTTTTGCTGATATGACTAATGTTAGAGGAAGCTTATAAAGCCAGTGCAGGAACAGCTGTCCGTTTGTTTGTTTTGAAATCTGAATTATCCGACGTTTATATACATATATATATATATTTCATAAGTTCATTCTTGATCTTCTGGCTGTTCTGCAGTCATTTATTTTATTTTTGTGTAAAGTTCCCAAAACACGCTGGAACAACGCGTTGTAAACATAGTGAATATGTGCAACAACAGTAAACGAGAGTTATGCGGAAGCTATCTCAACACATGTATCATTTTTTGGTATGTATTTATTTTCTAGGTACAATCAAGATACTGCAGCCCTGATAGTAACGAGTATTTTACTCGCCATGGCGAGTAGAAACATGTAACTGGTGAGTAGAAATGTTCATCTACTCACCAAATTTTATGCGAGTAAAGTTGCTGAAACGATTTGTTGGTTTGGCTAGTAAAGTTTGCTCTCTGGCTAGTAAATTTTCAGAATCACTAGCCAAAGGCTATTTTTGACTTTCACGGCTGTAATGAGGTGAAACCGTGAATTTTCTCCATTTAGACATTCCTATTTTCACATTAAAAAATGTCTAAACCGGCATCCTACAGTTAAGGGAAAAAGGCTGATGATATCCTTTATATATACAGTGGTCGCCGCTTAATAAAGCCACTTCTGGACCGACGAAAAATGGCTTTAATAAGCGGCGGATTTATTAACCGGCGGTCCAGGAATACGTCATTTTCGAAAGAACAAAAAAATCTTCTCTTTTGTTTACGTCACTCAGTCACTTTCTTTCGTCATTTACACTTGTTTGAATCTAAACAAAACTTCACGATCGGGATGTGGAACTTTTGTTTTAATTATGTACATTTACGTGTACTTTGATAACTTCGGTACATCAATAATTTCACTGTCACCGTCACGAATCATTACTCGGCAGAGAAGAACGATTTTATGAGTGTTTGTTTGTTGGTCGTCTTCCACATCAGAACAAAATAATGTGAGCTTTAGTCACAAACTACGTGATTTCTCTGAGAAAACTGGCTTTAATAAGCGGCGGGTTGGTTTTATTAACCGGCTTTTTCTAATACATAAGATATAGTGAAAAATCCGGACCGTCTGAAATCGGCTTTTATAAGCGGCTGGCTCTATTAACCGCGGTTTTATTAAGCGGCGTCCACTGTATTGGTTATTGAGGTTTCGTGTATCGATAACCAAGGCTCGATCTTATTCTCTGCTGGTTCTCGGCCAACTCTTTAACAACTTTTCACATTTCACATAAAATGAGGAGAAAAAACCGACTTACCTTTGCAGAATATATAATAACACGTTCGTCACAGCTCAAGCCAAACAGCACACCGTCACGTAGAACACACCACACGTGTGGATAAAATGGAACATTCGCATTATATGAATTATGATAAATGCACTTTGTCCACTCACTAAATCTCAACACCATAAAGTGACAAAACTGTATGAAAATAAACCACTTGAGCAGGAAGTGCTCACACACATCCAAAAAAACAGACCATAGAATATATTATTATATCACTGTGATTACACAATTTCTGAGCAAGGCGTGACAGCTCTGATTTGCAAATAAAGCCCATGAATAGGCCACTTTGCACAGATGACTTCCTACGTTCTACATACATGCACCAGAATAAGCACAAAACTGTCGTATTAGTTACGAATTCAGCACACGTACGCTGCGCCGAGTGGGTAAAGGACGAATTCGTGTCGGAGCAGCACGCAAATTGCCCTGTGGAATTTCACGGACACAAGTGACCTACTCAGCTTCCCCCTGACACGCGTAGAGGACATTTACCGCTGTAAGACGACCATAAAGTACATTATGCCTCCGTCCTGAAACTAAAGATGGTAGTGGTAGCTCAATTATTGTGGGCATCTACACCACAAAACGAGATAAACAAGACGCTACAACAACAACAACAACAACAACAACAACAACAAGTTAAAACAATTAAAACAATTTAAAATGCCCCCCCCCCCCCCGACACTCTTCCTCTTCTCTGCCCTCATGTCTAATTCCAAAACATAAACTATATTGTATGATGTGTTACAAGAGTAACTGAGACGCAAATTTCACTTTCTGTGCATGGGTAATACTAAAAAGCACACTACAACAAGAAATTCCTCCGAGGTAGGAAAAACACCCCCGTTGGTCAAAGGGAAATAACCATTCTCACTGCCACCAACTGAGAAGGTTATTCTATAAGTCCTTGTAGAATCTTAATCCACCAATAACTCCCTAACCGTGTGTTTGACTGGTCCCAATTTTTGTAAGGACCGTCTCAGGAATGTATAGAACCTGTTCACCAAGTTTGGTGACGATCGGTCCGTTCATTCTTGAGATCTATATATATATGCGAACACAAACAAACAAACAAACACATGGACCGAATCCTATACACACCCCTATACCGGGGGTGTAATAACATGAATTAGAACTTTTTACTCCGTCAGGTTCTTCAAACCCTCATGTCTGTCTGTTCTTGATTTCATATACTCTTATCTTTATGTTGGTGTTTACCCCCGCCTGTCCCACACACAGAGAAAAACCCAGTTCCAGCACATAATTATGTCCACCCAACTAGTGATGGCAAAGAAATGGATAGAAACACAAGGCAAAGCTAACAGTTTTAGCCTACATGGGGTGTTGCAGCCCGATTGGCATCAGGGCCAGGGGTCACGGCTCAGTGGTCAGAATCTATAAATGCACTTAGGACACGGCCATTGTCAGTGATTAATCACAAGGGGTTTTGCTTCAGTCATGAGTGTGTGCTCTTTCATTCACAGGTCAGTGTCATGAAATCAAAAGCAGGTAAGTCAAATACCCCTCGAGCACAAGCCAAACGCCGTACTTCTTGGATATAAAGCAGCTCGTTGCTATACCTTTAAATCACTCGGTCCGAGGTTAGAATCCCGGCCGGTTGAGATTTTTCCGATCTCCCAGATCAACCCATGTGCAGTCTTGTTACTATCCCCTTTGGTGCGGACACGTAGTCCTCACCCCCCCCCCCCCCTGCCCACTCCCCAAAATCCAAACGCACTTCATCTCGGCCTGTCTGTCTCTCTGAATTGAAACAAGTCGCGTAAGGCGAAATAATAACATTTAGTCAAGCTGTCGAACTCACAGAATGAAACTGAACGCACTGCTTTATTCACCAAGACCACATATACTCGTAGTTTCGTCAGTCCACCGCTCGTGGCAAAGGCAGTGAAATCGACAAGCCATGCAGAATAGTGCGGTAGTGGTCGCGCTGTGCTGCATAGCACGCTTTTCTGTACCTCTCTTCGTTTTAACTTTCTGAGCGTGTTTTTAATCCAAACATATCATATCTATATGTTTTTGGAATCAGGAACCGACAAGGAATAAGATGAAATTGTTTTTAAATCGATTTCGGAAAATTAATTTTAATCATAATTTTCATATTTTTAATTTTCAGAGCTTGTTTGTAATCCAAATATAACATATGTATATGTTTTTGGAATCAGAAAATGACGCAGAATAAGATGAAATTGTTTTTGGATCGATTAATAAAAAAATAATTTTAATTACAAGTTTCCGATTTTTAATGACCAAACTCATTAATTATTATTTAAGCTTCCATGCTGAAATGCAATACCAAAATCCAGGCTTCGACAAAGACTGCGTGACCAAAATTTTAATCAATTTGATTAAAACAAGAAGAGCAAACGCTCGATCGAGTCACTTTCGCAGTTCTGAATATTATATGAGGCATCAGATGGACAGGAAGAAATTGCTATTCACAACACAATGAGTCACGTTCACATAAAATTTGAGCCCGGTCACTTTTATAGTTTCCGAGAAAAGCCCAACGTTAAGTTGTGTGTTGCCGAACAGAAAAGGCTAGTTATCTCCCTTGTTTTTCTGATAACGTTCGTAAAAGGCTACAGATGTAAATGAGGTCAGGCACAATACTGAGCAAAAAGTACAAAATGAATGGTAGCCACTTTCTGGATTTTTTTTGCAAAGAACTGTTTTCTTCTGGTTGTTAATGTTGTTGTATTGTGATTAAAGATAGAATAAAGAATTAATGTCATTTTACAGATTATTTTTTCTGTTGATGGTTATTTTGTTTTTGATTATTTTCTATTGAAAATACAACTTAAAATGGCCACTGAAACCTGACAAAAATGAGTGGTCTTGTTTGAGAAAGCACAATGGTAAGTGAAGCAGTTTGTAGTGTCATGTTTGTATTTATTTTGGTCAAACTAAGTGTATTTAACAATTAGATATGCTCATTTTCTTTCTTTACCGTAAAATGTGTCGTTAGCGTGGACGAAAAAATTGCATTCTGTAAGTAATGCTTCGTGTCTCACTTCACACGCTGATCTAAGTCCATACCATCATCATATCTTTCACATGCAACTCGATATTTCCACTGATAATTGAAAGTTACTGAATAAAATGACACAATCTAGCACAAATAAAAGCAATCAAAAGACCTAGCGTTGTGAAAGAATGTGTGAAAGGCAATATCCGACGTTTTGCGTCACTGCGTTACTTACGTTTTTGCACTTCCAAAATCTAACGCGAAGTCGACACAGGCACACGAACGAATGTCAATCGACTCAATGCACTGCGGAAATTTCCACAGATTAAGAATAAATGGCCTTCACCTTTCCCACAATGCATTGAGAGGAGGTATTTTGACCTGGAAGTTGTTCGTGTCTTTGGCGTTTCGCGCAAACTTACGACATCTCAAGAGTTTTTCAGACAGACGAACTTCAAGAATCATCGATCCCTAATTGATTTTGCTGTATTCAGTTGAGTTACCCAACAGGCAACTACTTTTGTTCATGTTTTATGCAAAATCACCAGCATTTGTTTAAATTGATGATGTTGGTAATGTTGGACACAACAATTCTGGTGTCAAAAATAACTTACGTAATAATTTTCAGACTTTGCCTGTAACTGTGAATATTTGCCATTGTTGCAATGAATCGAATGAGTGAGATCATTTCAAACTGTATCAGGAACCTCTTACACACCAGACTAGATTTCAAGAGTACTAGAATTCAAGCATAACAGACTTCACAATTTTGGTGTCTTCATAACTTACGCTTGGTGTCTTCATAACTTACGCTACATCTGATTCACTTGCCATATTATTTTCAGGCCTTCACTTTTGTTTTCAGTTGTGTTGCATGGTCTACCAGAAAGGTGATCAATTAAATCAGCAGCATTACAATGCTGCCTAATCTTGTTCTTGTAAAAAAGTGATGGACTTGCCAAATGATGTAAGTAATGGTGTCTTCACAACAACTATTTCTTGCTCAATTGATTTACACAAAATGTAGGTGCTGTCTGGCTGGATTTTATGGATAAAATGTAACTCAAACACTAGACAAAATCAAAGATTCCAAAAGTTTTAACTTGATAGAAATATCTTGCAGTTGGTGTCCACCAAATACTTACATCATTGTCCATGCATACCTATGATTGACGATCAATAAAGGAAAGAGACATGAAGGCAATTATGTTTTGACTTTTATTTCCGGTAAAGCTGTGTTTTAGCTCCCATTACAATCATAGACTTTTCCATCTGAGCATTTTTTATTTTTGATGCTCATGTCAGAATTTCATTGCTCAGTATTGTGCCTGTCCTCAAATACTTTGATGTAAAGAATAATCCTACAAAGTTTCAATCACATCCGATGAACTTTGTCAAAGATATAAAATGTCTAATTTTTCCTTTGACGCTGACCTGTGACCTTGAAAAAGGTCAAAGGTCAACGAAACCATCGTTAAAGTGTAGAGGTCATTGGAGGTCACGACTAAACAAAATATGAGCCCGATCGCTTTGATAGTTTCCGAGAAAAGATATAAAATGTCTAATTTTTCCTTTGACGCTGACCTGTGACCTTGAAAAAGGTCAAAGGTCAACGAAACCATCGTTAAAGTGTAGAGGTCATTGGAGGTCACGACTAAACAAAATATGAGCCCGATCGCTTTGATAGTTTCCGAGAAAAGTCCAACGTTAAGGTGGTGTCTACGGACGGCCTGCCGGACGGGCGGCCGGACAGACTAACACTGACCGATTACATAGAGTCACTTTTTCTCAAGTGACTCAAAAATGAGGGTGTGACAGTGCCGCCTCAACTTTTACAAAATGCCGGATATGACATCATTATTATACGACATATATGACATCTATTTATTGAAAAAATGAAAAAAAAATTCCGGGGATATCATACCCAGGAATTCTCATGTCAAATTTCATAAAGATCGGTCTAGTAGTTTAGTCTGAATCGCTCTACACACACACACACACACACACACACACACACACACACACACACACACACACACACACACACACACATACACCACGACCCTCGTTTCGATTCCCCCTCTATGTTAAAACATTTAGTCAAAACTTGACAGCAAATCATGTCCCCAAATTCAAGTACTTCCCGCTCAGAGTGTACAGCCAGTAAAATCTCTCGCTCTCTCTCTGAGCACCCTCTGTCTCTCTCTCTCTCTCTCTCTCTCTCTCTCTCTCTCTCTCTTTCTCGGTGCAATCCCCTCTCTTCCTTGGTGCACCCCCTCTCTCTCTCTCCCTTTCTCTCTCGGTGCACCCCCCTCCTCCTCTCTCTCTCTCTCTCACACACACAAAGTGACAAACGCACACTCACTCTGGCTCCTTCTCTCTCTCTCTCTCTCTCTCTTTCTCTCTCTCTCTCTCTCTCTCTCTCTCTCTCTCTCTCTCTCTCTCTCTGTATGGAAGAAATACTTTGCTTAATTTTAATATTTCATTATGGAGGCCCCCATTTATACGGATAGTTTTGATGGGGGTACATTTTACCTACAGCCCGAACCAGCAAATTGTCAAGAACAGGCGCTTGCATTTGGATGTGTCCAATGATAGTAGGTTTTGGTTGTGATCAATCAGAATAATGTAGGAATAAAAATGTATGACAGTTTGGTATGATGACAGGTAATTCACATATGCTGAAATATAATATTATACATCATATAATATTAGTATGGCTGTTGCCATGACCATGAAGCCCAACAAAGGTTTAATGTTATGTAATTCAAAATACCAAAATCAAGCACCAATTACGGATTTTGCGCGTGAAGATTGAGGCCTTCGTAAACGTTCATCGTTGGCCAATCATGATTTAACAATGTTGTGTCGTTTTTTATTATGTTTTATTTTGTTGATCAATTGAAAAATATGTCTTCCCAACATATTACAAATCAAACAGAAATAAAGTCTTAGAGAACTACAATAATTATTGTTGCCGTCAAAACCTTGCAAGGCCTCAACAACTGACAAAGCTTTGTGTGGAAGAATCTATTTTTATGCACAAGGTCAAGGGGTCTACAATAATGTTTGCACGTTTTAAAAGTTGCCGAAAACAAATTATGACTAGTATTATTTCATTCTGCTTTGTCGAATCATAGCATTTTAAAACTTAAAAATTGAGAAAAAATAGTTATTATTATCACACGCCGAAACCACACGCCGAAGCATATATATCCGGTCGATCGATCGGCCCATGTCTGCCAGTAGCGGTTAGGTATAATAGCACTAAATTCACTGACTGAGCAATGAAGAGCTTGTGGCTGGGTGGTAAGACGCCCGGCTACGGAGAAAGTAGTCCGGGTTTTTGTTTATCATTATTATTTATTATGAACGTTTTAATGTTTTGTTTTACTGTACCGAATTTTTTTAATGTTTAAAATAAATAAATAAATAATTAATTAATTAATTACAAAAAATTAATCCTAGGCCTGCGGCCAGGGGGAGCGAAGTATACCGGTACTATTTGAGAATCAGACCAAATGAGAATTGAACCATTTGAGAACATCCTTTTTTTTCAATCACTACATCGAAGGCCTGCGGCCCGGGGGGGGGGGGGGGTTCACATGGTTTGTTTGTTTGTTTGTTTGAGACCCACAACCATATACACACATTTCACATTTAAACCATTTGTCGGCCCCCTGTCGATATTTATCGACTAAGTTCCTTGTTCCACTTGTGATGGGATATTAAGTAGAGACCGGCACGGTTGCCTAGTGGTAAGGCGTCCGCCCCGTGATCGGGAGGTCGTGGGTTCGAAACCCGGCCGGGTCATACCTAAGACTTTAAAATTGGCAATCTAGTGGCTGCTCCGCCTGGCGTCTGGCATTTAGGGGTTAGTGCTAGGACTGGTTGGTCCGGTGTCAGAATAATGTGACTGGGTGAGACATGAAGCCTGTGCTGCGACTTCTGTCTTGTGTGTGGCGCACGTTATATGTCAAAGCAGCACCGCCCTATATGGCCCTTCGTGGTCGGCTGGGCGTTAAGCAAACAAACAAACAAACAAACACACAAACAAACAAACAAAATATTAAGTAAGTACTATCATTAGCGTGTACAGTAAAAGCTCCATGGAGGAATTAATAGTGGGCTACATGAACTCCAAATCCTGTTCAGCACAAATACAAGTACTTCCCGCTCAGTGTGTCCACTACCCACCCCATCCCCTCCCCTCCCCTCCTCGCCTCTCAGTCTCTCTCTCTCTCTCTCTCTGTATGCGTTTGGGGAAAATCGATAAGCCCGCGCTTTCATCCTTTTGGAGGCTGTGTTTGGCGCGTTATGTCTCCCACAATCGCTGACTCATGACTGCCCTGTTCTAACCCACCTGTCTTCTGTCCCTTTGCCAGTGCCCTGTCAATTTATTGAAAATGTTCCCTGTCGTCCAACCTATATCAGACTAGAGACGTCCCTTGCAAATTCGTTTTGAAACCAACACACTGTTTCAAAACCGAGATTTAAAGTAAACAGGTACACGCACACAAAAGTAATGAAAATGTGTCTTTGTGTAAATTGTGTATCTAGAACAAAACACAAAAATATCAACAACAAAAACATTCTTTTCAATAATCAATAAGAATTGATTCGACCACACACTTCTTAAAATCCATCTATCGTCCATTGCAAGGCTGTGCACCGAGCGCCTGTGCTCTTAGTAATTCCGTGCCTCAAGGTCATCGCTGCACATGCAGCGCAGGTAAAACTATTAATAACAAACAGGTTTGTCACTGGCGGTCGGTAGAGAAAGAGTAAAAGACTGAATAAGTCCGGCTGCCGCGACCACATGCCAGTGAAGTTCCATCAAAAGAGACTTGCGTTAAAACAAATACGTCTTAATTAACTGGGTTTTTTCATGTACAGAATAATGTATATATATATACAAACCCTAACTGACACATGGATAATACACACACACACACACACACACACACACACTCACACTGACACACACACTGACACACACACACACGCACACACACACACACATACTCACTCACACACACACACACTCACACTAACACACACACACTAACACACACACACACACACACACACACACACACACACACACACACTTATGCATGCACCGACGAGTAGATAGAGACACACACGAATAAGACACTGAGAGTGAGACAGAACTGTGAAAGACGTGACAACACACACAGACACAGACAGACAGACAGACAGACAGAAGGTTGGATGGACGGACGACAGACAGACGGACGGACGGAACTGAAGCCGGGTTATATAAATTACAGACAGACAACAGTCATTTCTGACCGCCAGTCCATGACACAACAACCCATTCAAATTCCTGACTTACCGCGTAAATAAGGTGCTAATATCCGAATTCATTGCAATCAAATCAAGGAGTATTCTTCAGACTGACACACCCACTCTGTGTTCAGTCTTGAAACTAAGCAACCAAACATACCAACAAGGC
>NC_090257.1:3368326-3435826 GCF_037325665.1 Littorina saxatilis | reverse complement strand
TATAGGTCTTAACAGTGGTCTTCCACTATACACTCTTTACGGAGCTAGTGTGCCGCTATCAGCTGTCAACAGGATGATAATATTGGTCTTAACAGTGGGGCCCCACTATACACTCTTTACGGAGCTAGTGTGCCGCTATCAGCTGTCAACAGGATGATAATATTGGTCTTAACAGTGGGGCCCCACTATACACTCTTTACGGAGCTAGTGTGCCGCTATCAGCTGTCAACAGGATGATAATATTGGTCTTAACAGTGGGGCCCCACTATACACTCTTTACGGAGCTAGTGTGCCGCTATCAGCTGTCAACAGGATGATAATATTGGTCTTAACAGTGGGGCCCCACTATACACTCTTTACGGAGCTAGTGTGCCGCTATCAGCTGTCAACAGGAAGATAATATTGGTCTTAACAGTGGGGCCCCACTATATACTCTTCACGGAGCTAGTGTGCCGCTATCAGCTGTCAACAGGATGATAATATAGGTCTTAACTGTGGTGTCCCATTGTATACTCTTTACGGAGCTAGTGTGCCGCTATCAGCTGTCAACAGGAAGAGAGTATAGGTCTTAACAGTGGGGCCCCGCTGTGACACTCTTCACGGAGCTAGTGTGCCGCTATCAGCTGTCAACAGGAAGAGAGTCAACCTGCGCAACACAATGACGATAGCACCTGCAGTGGCAATTGGTTTTGTTCCGGGAAACCCGGAATACTAATTTTTAATATTCCACTGCGAAGGTGTAACTATACTTGAGGATACAGTTTGCTGTGATGAGACTATGCGCTTGTTGACTTGGGACACACAACCTGAAGACAGATCAGTGACCTGTGATGACAGTTATGACTGTTCTACCGTGAAGTGTCAGTTCTATGTACTACCTTTTACTTTGTGATTTGAAGATGTAACCTAAGTATACACTGTTATTACGAAATGACAGTTACACAGTGTCAGTAAGTGTCCGTGTAAAAAGAAAAACACACACAAACAACACATAAGTTTTGTGCCATGAAGATATAAGCCGTGAGGACACCGTTGTGCTGTGACAATATCAGTGTGTATCAACCATGCACCTCTCGACTTGAAGAAACAACGTGTCGTGGTGCGACTGACACGTACACAGTGCAGTCACATCTTCCAACATAAAGCGAACGGGGAAAGGAACATACCATAAAGACATCTATATAACAACTGACACATTCAGCAGGTGATCTCGGCTCAGCGAAAACGACAATTAACAGATTCGACATAGAAGTGTAAATCCTGCAACTGACAGAGCAAATAAAGGTATGTGATTTGCTTGCATTTCGACGTGGACTAATAATTAATTGACATAGCTAATTAAAGGTATGGGATTTGCTTGCATTTCGACTTGGACTGATAATTAATTGACATAGCTAATTAAAGGTATGTGGTTTGCTTGATTTCTGTTTACACTACTATGTGTCTGAGAAAATAGAACAAAAATCCCACTGAGAGGAGGTTGTTTACATGGGGACACATTTCTGCGTGACATCTGTCACTGTCACAGCAGCGAGCGGTTTACTGCTTGAAACTGGGTCAGCGGAAAGAAACGAAAAGGCATTTCTCAGCTACGCTACTGCGTTTGCGAGATACTCGATACGCTATGTATACATCTATATAATCAATCATCCATATATCAATATATCTATCTATATTGCTATCTTAATACCGATCTATTTGACTCTGCCTTTGAATTTCTCAATAAGCCGACATAACAAGTGAGAGAGAGAGAGAGAGAGAGAGAGAGAGAGAGAGAGAGAGAGAGAGAGAGAGAGAGAGAATGTGTGTGTGTTCCTTTACAAGTAAACAAACTCGAGCGTATAATTGCTTAAAGGCACAGTAAGCCTCCCGTAAACCATCACAGAGCTCCCCGAGCGTCTACATATAGTACAAGCATACTTCCATTTGAACGCTCACCGAACGGGAACATCCTGGCTGCTTTCTGTCGAGCGTGAGAAATTTTCAAAGAATTTATTTTCGTGGACTTGGCCTCAACAGCAATGGCGCCTCGTTTTGGTGCTGGACGGCTGTTATGAATACCGGAATTCACGCCCGGACAGTAAGCCTCCCGTAAACCATCACAGATACTGTCAGGCTTTTACACACAGTACAAACACCCTTCCATTTGAACGCTCACCAAACGGGAACATCCTAGGTGCCCTACGTAAAGAGCGAGCAATTTTTAAAGAATTAATTTTGCAGATTGTCTCGAACACTTTTTGGACCCATCCTGAACTCAGGTCAAACATGAGTTACTTCCCTTCGGGTCTCATTCTATCGATGTAAACTGGCGATAGCCGTGAATCGATGATTATCAAAATGTTTTTGGACCGTGGTGCGTTTTTGCGCTAGACCTAACTTTTAAAATCTAAATAATAAATTGACAGCTTGTTACACAAACATTCTTTAATCATAAAAGAATTCTTTTTTCATCAAGACAAGATCAGTACTATTCGAAGTTGTGAAAGTTTGAAAAAAGAAAAGCCCGGAAGCAGGGTCACGCAAGGGTGACTTTAGCGATAGCGATGGCTTTTGACTGTTGAGAGGAACGGCGATATATTATATCGCCGTTCCTCTCAACAGTCAAAAGCCATCGCTAGAGTTCTTGTGAACCACAGCCGTTTGTTTCGTGCATAAAAACGTGCTATTGTAAATAAGCTCACATCGAGTCGCATTCAAATGACTAACTGACGACTACATTGTGAAAAAGGGAAACTGGATCACACGGGTTCACGATGGCTCAGGGGTAAGATAAACCACGCAAAAATAAATTCTTTGAAAATTGTTCGCTCTTTACGGAGGGCACCTAGGATGTTCTCAATCGGTGAGTGTTTAAATGAAAGGGTGTTTGTACTGTGTGTAAAAGCCTGACCGTATCTGTGATGGTTTACTGGAGGCTTACTGTGCCTTTAACAATCAGCCTAAGCGATATACAGGCGCATGGTGAGTACACAGCTCTAATACTGATGTACACGTATTATTATGCCTTGAACTCTACACACAGCATACCCCATGACATGACCTGTAATAATCACTTTATTATAATCTAATGAACCCAATCTATCATATTATCTATAATTTATAATCTATTACATGGTTCATCTCTCACCGTCTCCAGCGGAGATTTAGAAGAAATTATTTAAGCGTCTGTTTTGATCTGTGCTTTCCAATTGGTGCAATTCTTTCTGCGCTTTAGGTTTCTTGGTCGGCAACGGACAAGGTCAAGTAGAGGTGATAAAGAGTGCCATTAATAGTGGTATATATACATCAGCTTACAATACACAATGATTTGTAGGTTTGATTGTTTGGTTGTTTTTTTTTTGTTGTTGTTTTTTTTGGTATACTTGTTGTTGCTGCTAATCTGCTGCTGCTGCTGCTGTTGTTGTTGTTTTGTGTATCTTTTATTTTTACTTTCCCTCGTCTCTATGAATAGTTCTGAATTCCACGTTGTTTATTTACCTTTCACAAGTGTATGTGTGTTTGTGTGTGTGTTTGTGTGTGTGTGTGTGTGTGTGTGTGTGTGTGTGTGTGTCTGTCTGTATGTATGTACGTGTGTGTGTGTGTGTGTATGTATGTACGTGTGTGTGTGTGTGTGTGTGTGTGAGTGTTTGTGTGTGTGTGCGTGTGTGTGTGTGTGTATGTGTGTGTGTGTGTGTGTGTGTGTGTGTGTGTGTGTGTGTGTGTGAGTATGTGTGTGTGACAGAGCGTCCTTGAGTGTCTAACTCTATCAAATTTCAATAAAGATAAATAATTTGATTTCAGATATGACACAGCTCAAATAATTTCTGAAGCTGACGAAACATGGCGCTGATCAAAATTGGAAGTGAGGATGTCGATGGCGCAAATCTTGTCAATGACGTCATCACGAGAGAGTCCTCGTCTGGTGTCGTCGACGATACCAACCATTCTGTTTCAGGCAACGTCTCAAATTCACTCCAACTCCCAGGTATGCGCGACTTTGTGAGGCCTTGTAAAACAGATAAATAGTTATTGTAAATACAATTCAGAGTAATGCAGAAGATGTCCACAGCTTTTTTGTACTTCTTTCTTTCTTTCTGTGACAGGGGAGGCTACCGCTCCTTTCACAGCAGACTCTGCACCCGAGTTGTTGGCCTTTAAACGTCAACACCAGTGGATTGTAGAGTTCTGTTTGTGATGGGGTCTGGTGGTTTCTGATTGTCTGTATGTTCATGGAAACCTTCGGGTTTGAATAACAGTTTTTATAGGGTTAAGAAATTAGCCCTAACATTTTCAATCCTGTTTGATTGGACTTCGCTTCCCGAGGTGATCGTAGTGTTTCGGCACACGGTTACATTTCTTTATTGTCTTCTTCTTTTCTGTCTTCTGTCTGTCTTTCGTTCTTTCTTTCTTCATTTAATGTCTTCATCATCTGTTTCTGTTTTTTCTTTCTCCTTTGTATAATTTGAAAGAGCCTTCAAATTCGTGCGTAAAATAGCTTATTATTGGAAGAGGAGTCGTTGTGTGTCAAATACACTTAAGGATTCATATTAATCAAAACAAATACACAAACTGATATTGAAGTAAGCTTTGCCCGTAGAATGGGATCATACAATTTTAAAACGACAAACCACACGTGCTTATTTGAATTAATTGATTCCTCTTGGTTTTTACATTTAGTCAAGTTATGACTAAATGTTTTAACATCGAGGGGGGAATCGAGACGAGGGTCGGGGTGTATGTGTGTGTGTGTGTGTGTGTGTGTGTGTGTGTGCGTGCGTGTAGAGCGATTCAGACTAAACTACTGGACTCATCTTTATGAAATTTGACATGAGAGTTCGTGGGAATGATATCCTCAGACGTTTTTTTCATTTTTTTGATAAATGTCTTCGATGACGTCATATCCGGCTTTTCGTGAAAGTTGAGGCGGCACTGTCACGCCCTCATTTTTCAACCAAATTGGTTGAAATTTTGGTCAAGTAATGTTCGACGAAGCCCGGACTTCGGTATTGCATTTCATCTTGGTGGCTTAAAAATTAATTAATGACTTTGGTCATTAAAAATCTGAAAATTGTAAAAAAAAAAAATTTTTATAAAACGATCCAAATTTACGTTCATCTTATTCTCCATCATTTGCTGATTCCAAAAACATATAAATATGTTATATTTGGATTAACAACAAGCTCTGAAAATTAAATATATAAAAATTATTATCAAATTTTATTTTTCGAAATCAATTTAAAAACACTTTCATCTTATTCCTTGTCGGTTCCTCATTTCCAAAAACATATAGATATGATATGTTTGGATTAAAAACACGCTCAGAAAGTTAAAACGAAGAGAGGTACAGAAAAGCGTGCTATCCTTCTCAGCGCAACGAATACCCCGCTCTTCTTGTCAATTCCACTGGCACTGCCTTTGCCACGGGCGGTGGAGTGACGATGCTACGAGTATACGGTCTTGCTGCGTTGCGTTGCGTTCAGTTTCATTCTGTGAGTTCGACAGCTACTTGACTAAATGTTGTATTTTCGCCTTACGCGACTTGTTTTCAGTCTCTGTACAAAAAAGTTTTGTCTTTGAACGTTTAAAACAACAGGACGTAAGAGTCCTGACCTGACTGTAACACTTCTACGAATGCATTAGGTCGATATCAAACAGGTTTTAAACGATCTCTTTTGGGGCTTACCTGCCGATTGTTCTTTTTACATTTAGTCAAGTTTTGACTAAATGTTTGAACGTAGAGGGGGAATCGAGACGAGGGTCGTGGTGTATGTGCGTGCGTGCGTGTGTGTGTGTGTGTGTGTGTCTGTCTGTGTGTGTGTGTAGAGCGATTCAGACTAAACTACTGGACCGATCTTTATGAAATTTGACATGAGAGTTCCTGGGTATGAAATCCCCATACGTTTTTTTCATTTTTTTGATAAATGTCTTTTATGACGTCATATCCGGCTTTTCGTGAAAGTTGAGGCGGCACTGTCACGCTCTCATTTTTCAACCAAATTGGTTGACATTTTGGTCAAGTAATGTTCGACGAAGCCCGGACTTCGGTATTGCATTTCAGCTTGGTGGCTTAAAAATTAATTAATGACTTTGGTCATTAAACATCTGAAAATTGTAAAAAAAAATAAAAATTTATAAAACGATCCAAATTTACGTTCATCTTATTCTCCATCATTTTCTGATTCCAAAAACATATAAATATGTTATATTTGGATTAAAAACAAGCTCTGAAAATTAAATATATAAAAATTATTATCAAAATTAAATTGTCGAAATCAATTTAAAAACACTTTCATCTTATTCCTTGTCGGTTCCTGATTCCAAAAACATATACATATGATATGTTTGGATTAAAAACACGCTCAGAAAGTTAAAACAAAGAGAGGTACAGAAAAGCGTGCTATCCTTCTTAGCGCAACTACTACCCCGCTCTTCTTGTCAATTTCACTGCCTTTGCCATGAGCGGTGGACTGACGATGCTACGAGTATACGGTCTTGCTGAAAAATGGCATTGCGTTCAGTTTCATTCTGTGAGTTCGACAGCTACTTGACTAAATGTTGTATTTTCGCCTTACGCGACTTGTTTGTTTGTGCAGAGATCGTGGACAGTGTTGCTGAACTGGTGACCAATCTGGAAGGTAAGTTGTGTTACGGATTTGTTGTTGTTGTTGACGTTTTTGCTGTGTCGATTGTTGTTGTTGTTGTTGTTGTTGTTGTTGTTGTTGTTGTTGTTGTTGTTGTTGTTGTTGTTGTTGTTGTGTCGATTATTGTTGTTTTTAGATTATGATATAATATGATATGATATGATATGATATGATATGAATGATATGTGACCCTCCACCACGGGATGAGTCGCATGTCATCTTTGCATGATTTTAATATTTTTACATTTTCCTAAAGAGTGTTTTATGCTCTATCCAGTGGTAAAAACCGTTTTAGAAAAGAGCGAAAACTTTTCGAGTTATAAGCCTGTGACTAAGGTGACCCTCACACTTTTACCACAGTCCCCCCGGACCTATATTAAGCCTAGCGCAGAACCGCGCGAGGTGACATGCGACTCATTTCGTGGTAGAGGGTCACATATGATATGATATGACATGATACAAATCTGCCAGATAAAAAAAAAAATCAACCAGTATGTATATGCGTGGTTGGCGATTTAAGTTCCGGCATTTTAAAATATCGTCTGGTCTGTTTTTCGCCCTGTCTGGTTTTTGTACTGCTTGCCAATCTGAGTCAGTGTATGTAATATCCAGAGTGCGCGCATACTCAAGCTAGTTTCACTACACTATGAAGTACGCTGTGTGTGTCTTAAACACTAATTTCTCACTATCTATGTCGGTTTTCAGAACACAGCCTGGTAGCCATAGAAAGCGACGCCTCATACTTCGTCCGTACAGATGACCTAGACGATGCCACAGACATCCTGGAAGAGAAAGGCCTTGTTGTTCTGTGCGGTCCACCAGGGTCAGGCAAAACCTTCCTCGCCCAGGCTCTTCTCAGACGCTGCCAAGACGCCGGCTTCAAACCTTTCGTCATCTCTGACGTCAAGGACTGGCAGACCCACGTGACTGCAAGGGGGCGGAGCGTGGTGTTGATGGACGGGACGCTGGGCAGGGTCCGCGTTGACAAGCAGCAGTACACCCAGTGGAGCTCCGCCCTCCCCAACCTTCTCAAGTTGACGGGTCAAGGTCAGTGTCGGCTCGTGCTCACGCTCTACCCGCACGTGCTGCGTGAACTGAGGGAGCTGGAAGGCGAGACAAAGAGTCCTTTGCTAGACGACCTTGCTGTGACCCATCTCATGAAGAACCCGCTTTCCTGCGACGTCAAAGAACAGCTGCTGCACAGCCACTTGCAAGAACTCCGCTTAGAACCTTCCGATGAGGCATCTTTGGTGCAAGAGATCCTCTCAAGAGACGTGAGCGGGCCGGTGTTTCACTGGTGCTGCCGCTATCTTGTCGACAACTGGCTGCTGCTCAAAGACGAAGATCCGGCCAGAGCGTTCACCGTTCCAGCTGAGGCGTACGTGCCCCTGTTGAAGGGCATGCTGCGGGACAGTCAGCACGGCGACACCTTCGCTGCGGTGCTGGCCCTGACCATGAAAGGTCTCGGAGGCTTTCTGCACGACCCGTGTCGTGTTGAAGACCATCTAAAAGAACTCCGACTGAAAGAATACTCGGAGTACCAGCTGACCGAGTACGCTGACGCGCTGAAGGGTTCCATCCTCGGCCCTGCTGACTACGGGTTTGCCTCTAGGGTCCTGTACGACGCTACCGGCCTGGCCTTGGGTCGAGCTTTCCCTTTGCCTATTCTGCTCAAAGTGTGCGACGTTCAGTTCCTTGTCACATACCTGCGGACTCACGCCAAGGAGAGTTTCTCCGTCCAGATTGGCGCTGTGGTGAACGTCCGTGAGCTGTTCATGCAGAAGGTGTACGACTGTGTTGTGAACGGGTTCACCGATAAGCTCTGTCAGCATCCTTGTCTCAGCGATCCTGCCTTCCTAGAGGAGTTTGAAGCGTTCTGCCTCAAGAAGAAAAACAGTCTGGATCGCTTTATCACTGCTGTGGATTCCATTCACGGAGTTCCTCTACTGTACTGGTCTGTGTGGAGTCCTACCCCCCACCTCACGGAGTGGTGTATTCAAATTATTAACAGGCCATATTTCTTCAGAAAAATCCCTTCGGAGGGTGTTCTCTCCTCGGCGTTGATGTGTACCATCTTCACAGATTCTCAAGAGGAACCCATGAAACAGAAGACAAAGATATTTGCCGAAGAGCTCCTCAGAATGACGAAAGTCGATTTGCTGATAACTGATCCCACGTTACTGACTGTAGACTTTCCATGTCCTCGGCAGAATTTGACGAAAGACTGCCGAAGCAAGTACAGCTATCTCCAACAGCGAATCGAGTCTCGTGTCGTGCCTGCGTCGGAGCTGACCGTGCACTCGGCAGAACTGACCGACGACAAAGTGACGGTGGATGTCACCAAGAAGGACTGGTGGCTGATGATCATGCTTGCCGCCAGGGGAGTGGAGGACGCTGACGATCGCGGGGACACTAACCTGCACACGGCCGTTGCCCTGGGCAACAAGGAAGCCATCAGGACCCTCATCAGGAGAGGAGCCTCCCTGAAGAAGAAGAACAAGTGGGGTCTGACACCGCCCAAGGTGGCCGAGAGACGCTGGAAGTCCAGCCAGGAGAACTCAGAATACAAACGGCTGGATCTTCACGCGGCCATTAAAGCAGGTGACATTGAGAGTGTGAAAGTGTTACTGTGTGGCGGTGGCACGGTCCATGACCGACAGGCTAACAGCACCACCCCCCTTCACTCAGCCGCTCAGGCCGGACAACTGGACATCGCTACTCTCCTCCTCGAGCTCGGGGCTGACGTCAACGCCAGGCTGTTCTTCACCAGCGACACGCCCCTGCACGACCCCTGCACGCGCGGAAACCTGGATATGGTTCTACTGCTCGTGCAGCACGGAGCTGATGTCAATGTCGCGGGTTTTGGAGGTTACACTCCACTTCACTTGGCATGCATGAGTGGCAACGTTGAGCTGGTTGAGCTGCTTATTGGTAAAAAAGCTGACGTCAATTTGAGGACCAGGGATGATGACAGAACGCCGCTCCACGAGGCGTGCGCACACGGACACACTGACGTCATCAGACTGCTGTTATGTCACGGCGCTGACGTCCGAACGAAAAACAAAGAGGGCCTGACTCCTTTGAAGGTTGCACGGAGAAAAGGCCTCCATGAAGTGGTGGAGCTCATGAATGAGAGTAGCTGAGAGTGAGACGGGTTCAGATTCCTGAGAATACTTTACTGAGAGAATAGTTTGAGAATTGGTATATACTGTAAAGTCATACATACTAACGGACAGGTCCGGCAGTATATTTGGTAGTAATGCTGACAATATTGCGGAAACCCCATCAGGACCTTTCTTTTAAAACCATATTTGTGCACAAATCCCGATTCTGCAGATTACAGTGGATGAGCAAAAGTATTCTGGATGTAATCGCACTCAGTGAATTTGACAAAATAGTGGAATTTTCTTCCGCTTTGACCGGTATATTTCAGTTGAAAATATTATGTTGCATACTGCTGTTCTTGCTGAACATACTCAATCCATTGACAATCGACTCAAGTTCCTGGTTTTGTCAGGGCGCAACAGACAGTACGACTACCCGAGGTCATTTTTGGGCAATAAATCTGGACCATCTGGCTCTTGTCTTGTACCATGCGCGCGTGTTTTCACAAAATCGGCTCAAAAAGTATGCTTCTTTACCAAGAAGGATGTGTTAGGCTGTAATTGCAGCCTTTTATTGAATAACTTAACCCCTTTCGTGTGTACACGCAAGCACAAGACCAAGTACGCACGGAAAAGATCCTGTAATCCATGTCGGAGTTCGGTGGGTTATGGAAACACGAAAATACCCAGCATGCCTACTCAACGAAAGCGGAGTGAGCTTACTATGCTCTCAGAGTATAGCGTGGGGAACCCAAATGGGCAAACGAGCACACACGTAACCAGAAAATTCTGGAACGCTGAAGAAGAAGAAAGACGAGTACAAACATCAACATATTGGACAAGTTAAATCTTCAGAAGACAAGAAAAAAGCATGGCGGCAATTAATCGTTATAGAGGGCCATATACAGGCAGCTTAGTTTCAAGAAGAAGGGAGAGGGGTAGGGGAATCACGCATTCTGATTCACTACATATACATATACTAGGAAAAACTAACAAGTCGCGTAAGGCAAAACTACTACATTTAGTCAATCTGTTGAACTCACAGAATGAAACTGAACGCACTGCTTTTTTCATCAAGACAATACAGCTTCGTCAATCCCCGCGGCAAGGAGATCGCTGACACTTTTCACGTGGAAAACGCAGTGAAATGGACAAGCCAGTGTAGCACAATTGCGTTTTTGCTTAGCAGGAAAGCGCGCTTTTCTGTACTCTTTTTCACTTCTGAGCTTGTTTTCTATCCAAACATAAAATATATCTATATGTTTTTATGAATAAAGAAACAATACAGAATAAGATGAAATCATGTTTGGATCGATTACTTAAATTCTAATTTTAATTCGAATTCTGAGATTTTTAATGACCAAAATCATTTATTAATGTTTAAGCTTCCACGCTGAAATGCAATACCGTATAGTCCGGGATTCGTCAAAGACGGTTTGACCAAAATTTCAATAAATTTGATTGAAAAATGAGAGTGAGACAGTGCCACCTCAACTTTCACAAAAAGCCGGATATGACGTCATCAAAGACATTTTAAAAATTAAATTAAAAAAAGGTTGTTGTTGGATGAACTAATGTTTTAACGGACACCATTGGCTTTTGTGAAGTTAATTTATTATAAAATGTGTCCATATGTACACGAAGCAGAACCGGCACGGTTGGCCTAGTGGTAAGGCGTCCGCCCCGTGATCGGGAGGTCGTGGGTTCGAACCCCGGCCGGGTCATACCTAAGACTTTAAAATTGGCAATCTAGTGGCTGCTCCGCCAGGCGTCTGGCATTATGGGGTTAGTGCTAGGACTGGTTGGTCCGGTGTCAGAATAATGTGACTGGGTGAGACATGAAGCCTGTGCTGCGACTTCTGTCTTGTGTGTGGCGCACGTTATATGTCAAAAGCAGCACCGCCCTGATATGGCCCTTCGTGGTCGGCTGGGCGTTAAGCAAACAAACAAACACGAAGCAGTAGGGATGTTGAATTTTGGAACGTGTTGATGTGGAGTGATTGTAATTATTATTCTACGTAAAAGCCTGACCCTAACCCTGTTTTACGAGAAGGACTATCTGTGCCTTTAAAGCCTCAGGCTCTACACTTGAAACCATATCCATATCCCATAAAACTCTTGAACGATGGTTTGGCCCTTGGGAGAAAAAAAACCCCAGTGCACGAGAGCCTTTGATCCCTTGAAAAGCTCTTCATCTGATACTTTAATGTGGTTTCAGCTTATTCCCTTGAAAAGCTCTTCATCTCATACTTTAATGTGGTTTCAGCTTATTCCCTTGAAAAGCTCTTCATCTCATACTTTAATGTGGTTTCAGCTTATTCCCTTGAAAAGCTCTTCATCTCATACTTTAATGTGGTTTCAGCTTATTCCCTTGAAAAGCTCTTCATCTCATACTTTAATGTGGTTTCAGCTTATTTTCCTCCGCGGGAAAGGAAATCTAAATGGGTTTTTCTCTGAGGATTTTCTTTGTCGTCTGCTGTCATTTCCGGTGGTATAATGAAACCATCATTTGGCTATTTTGCTGATGCGCGCAGTACCAAACATTTCGCGTCAAATGGATTTATAGCTGTTGTGTGTTTTTTATACTGCAATGTTATTGATTTACTTAAACTGAAATATGGGTGGAACAGAGTTAACTGAACAAAAAACCATAAGAATCTGCCAGTGTCTGGAAAACCAGACCCACTGTTCGGATTCTGTTTCTGCAGTTCCTGCATCTGTGTCCGTGCAGAAACCTCAAAAGAGTCAAACAGAGGTATATTGCAGACGTGGACAGTAGATTGGTCAGTACAAGGAATGAGAGCGTCACAGAAGATTGCATAGTGAAAGAGGTGTCAGACTTCACGTGCGTTCTGTGATACCGTTTGGACAGTGCTCTAACTCTCTGGTTTGTTTGGTAGGGCTGTTGCCGTTGTTTGCGCTGCGGAGGGGAAAACTGCAACGGTTACTCTCAGCTTCCCGGAAAGTTTGCATCGTCAGTTTGGTCATCGGCGATGTGTGTATGCTTCCTCAAACAATGTAAAGTGTTTGGGGAAAATAAGGACTATGTGAAAGACGCAAGATCTGGGGGGTAACTCACCTTGTTTTTAGGGTCGCACTGGCACGCAGCCGGGAACCTGGCGTTTGCCTAGTGCAGCCGTTCCTATACGGCGTGTCCAAGCAAAATGTAAATGCATGGTGCTGCTGTTAGAAGACTCAGTAGCATTGGGACGGGTTATTTCAATCTTGAAACACTGTTGCACTTCAGCAGTGTTGGACACAATGATTATGAATATGTAATGATCCGTCGATTGCTCAGAAGGCTCATGCCGTAACGATTAATATTTGTTTAATCTGTTACGACGTTCGTGAATTGAGAATAACAAGAACACTTCAGATCTTCTCTACTGTCTTTGATATTTCCCGTGTGCTGGTTACTGTCACACGATGAACGGAAGTGTCGCGGAAGACTACCGAGGCGAAGAGATGTCGCGGATTTCACGTGCTGTGTACGGCACCGTGTTGACAGTGATGTCACTGTGTGGTCTGTTCGGTAGCACTGTCGTGTTGTCTGTTCTGTGGAAAGACGTCATCCATCGCCTGGCGTCAGCTTCCTGCAAAGTGTACATCGTCAGTCTAGTCATCAGTGACTTGTACTTCCAAACGTACGCCGTGCCTCTAGCTGCTGTTGGCCTATTCCGAGGACGTTACCCTGCCCTCAATGAGTTGCACTGCCGCCTGACCGGAGGTGGATCATTCGTGTCGCTGGTTATGTTGAACTGTATGGCTGTTCTCATCTCTGTGGATAGATACGTGCGGATTTTTCACGGAGCTGTGTACACGAAGCATTTCTCTGTGAGAAACAGCGTCCTTGTGTCCGTCGCCGTTTGGATAGGGACGGCTTTATTCACAGTTCCAATAGCTCTGGGTGATAGAATGGGATTCAACACTAAAATTCACTCATGCCTTTTCAAACGCAGCTTAGAATTTTCCGCAGGGTCGGTTTCTTTTGTGGTGTTTATGAGTGTGGTGTGCTTAGGCCTGGTCATTCCAAACATTCTGATCTTCAAAGAGTACAAAAAGAATCGGCAGAGAGTGGCCCAGAGGCAAATGAATCCGCCGAATTCCGAACAAACTCAGAGGATGGTTCAAACCTCTGATGTTGCGCTGTTAAAATCTCTGCTTGTTATTCTCCTCTGTTTTGTTGTGTTGACTGTTCCCATGCTGCTCATTTTGAAGCTGACAAGCCAAGTTGACATGTCCAGTGACATCGCAACTCTGGCATTGGTTTTTCTCGGTCTGAAAACCAGCACCAACTGGCTACTCCTCGCTGTCTTCAATAAGCGCTTCTTAGAATCCTACAAAGCGCTTCTTTGTAAACGTTAAAACCAAGCCAGTTTTTACATTTAGTCAAGTTATGACTAAATGTTTTAACATCGAGGGGGGAATCGAGACGAGGGTCGTGGTGTATGTGCGTGTGTGTGTCTGTGTGTGTGTGTAGAGCGATTCAGACTAAACTACTGGACCGATCTTTATGAAATTTGACATGAGAGTTCCTGGGTATGAAATCCCCGAATGTTTTTTTCATTTTTTTGATAAATGTCTTTGATGACGTCATATCCGGCTTTTCGTGAAAGTTGAGGCGGCACTGTCACGCCCTCATTTTTCAACCAAATTGGTTGAAATTTTGGTCAAGTAATCTTCGACAAAGCCCGGACTTCGGTATTGCATTTCAGCTTGGTGGCTTAAAAATTAATTAATGACTTTGGTCATTAAAAATCTGAAAATTGTAAACAAAAAATAAATTTTATAAAACGATCCAAATTTACGTTCATCTTATTTTCCATCATATTCTGATTCCAAAAACATATAAATATGTTATATTTGGATTAAAAACAAGCTCTGAAAATTAAATATATAAAAATTATTATCAAAATTAAATTGTCGAAATCAATTTAAAAACACTTTCATCTTATTCCTTGTCGGTTCCTGATTCCAAAAACATATAGATATGATATGTTTGGATTAAAAACACGCTCAGAAAGTTAAAACAAAGAGAGGTACAGAAAAGCGTGCTATCCTTCTTAGCGCAACTACTACCCCGCTCTTCTTGTCAATTTCACTGCCTTTGCCATGAGCGGTGGACTGACGATGCTACGAGTATACGGTCTTGCTGAAAAATGGCATTGCGTTCAGTTTCATTCTGTGAGTTCGACAGCTACTTGACTAAATGTTGTATTACGCCTTACGCGACTTGTTTTATTCCTGTGTGAGTGTGTGTATGTGTGTGTGTGTGTGTGTGTGTGTGTGTGTGTGTGTGTGTGTGTGTGTGTGTGTGTGTGTGTGTGTGTGTGTGCGTGCGTATGTGCGTGTGTGTGAGTGTGTATGTGTGTGTTAAGGTGTAGTTTTCAGCTATATTATAATGAATCTTATGTGTTTTGTCTTTTGAAATTCATGCATCTGTTTTTGTGTGCACATGTGTATATTTAGTAGATATAAGATGTATAAGTGTGCTCCGATGTATGCGACCATTTATTTTGCATTGTTAACAGAATTTCTTATTTGTGTTTGTATTTTGTGAGGCGCTTAGAATGGTTTTAGGATTTGTGCCATCACAATATCCTCTTTGTTGTTATTTTAGTTATTGAGACATGGCAGTGCACTTAGAGATTTATAGAGCAAATCGAGAACATTAATAATGAATTTGCTCTATAAATCTCTTAGCGCACTGTGATTGATTCAATCACGATATTGTCAGTAACCACAAGAGATAAGAACGTTTCACAAGGCACACTTTTTTCTGCGGCCGTTTGATAACTTCGTGGACAGACCGACTGAGATATCTACTTTTTACATTTAGTCAAGTTTTGACTAAATGTTTTAACATAGAGGGGGAATCGAGACGAGGGTCATGGTGTATGTGTGTGTGTGTGTGTGTGTATGTGTGTGTATGTGTGTGTGTTGTGTGTGTGTTTGTGTGTGTGTGTGTGTGTGTGTGTGTGTGTGTGTGTGTCTGTCTGTGTCTGTCTGTGTCTGTGCGTGTGTGTGTGTAGAGCGATTCAGACCAAACTACTGGACCGATCTTTATGAAATTTGACATGAGAGTTCCTGGGAATGATATCCCCGGACGGTTTTTTTCATTTTTTCGATAAATACTTTTGATGACGTCATATCCGGCTTTTTGTAAAAGTTGAGGCGGCACTGTCACACCTTCATTTTTCAATAAAATTTATTGAAATTTTGGCCAAGCAATCTTCGACGAAGGCCGGACTTCGGTATTGCATTTCAGCTTGGTGGCTTAAACATTAATTAATGACTTTAGCAAATCTGAAAATTGTAATTAAAATGTATTATTTTTACAAAACGATCCAAAATTACGTTCATCTTATTCCTCATCATTTTCTGATTCCAAAAACATATAAATATGTTTTATTCGAATTAAAAACAAGCTCTGAAAATTAAAAATATAAAAATTATGATCAAAATTATATTTCCGAAATCGATTTAAAAACAATTTCATCTTATTCCTTGTCGGTTCCTGATTCCAAAAACATATAGATATGATATGTTTGGATTAAAAACACGCTCAGAAAGTTAAAACGAAGAGAGGTACAGAAAAGCGGGCAATGCATATGCAGCAGAGCGAAACCACTACCGCGCTGAACAGGCTCGTCACTTTCACTGCCTTTTGCACTAGCGGCGGACTACGGTCATTGTGAAAAAATGCATTGCGTTCAGTATCATTCTGTGAGTTCCACAGCTTGACTAAATGTAGTAATTTCGCCTTACGCGACTTGTTTGTGTGTGTGCTGGATATGCCATGCCTTTCACTTTAAACACAGACGAAACTCTTATCTTTTTATATTTAGTCAAGTTTTGACTAAATATTTTAACATCGAGGGGGAATCGAGACGAGGGTCGTGGTGTATGTGTGTCTGTCTGTCTGTCTGTGCGTGTGTGTGTGTGTGTGTGTGTAGAGCGATTCAGACTAAACTACTGGACCGATCTTTATGAAATTTGACATGAGAGTTCCTGGGTATGAAATCCCCATACGTTTTTTTCATTTTTTTGATAAATGTCTTTGATGACGTCATATCCGGCTTTTCGTGAAAGTTGAGGCGGCACTGTCACGCCCTCATTTTTCAACCAAATTGGTTGAAATTTTGGTCAAGTAATCTTCGACAAAGCCCGAGGTTCGGTATTGCATTTCAGCTTGGTGGCTTAAAAATTAATTAATGACTTTGGTCATTAAAAATCTGAAAATTGTAAAAAAAAAAAAAATTTATAAAACGATCCACATTTACGTTTATCTTATTCTCCATCATTTGCTGATACCAAAAACATATAAATATGTTATATTCGGATTAAAAACAAGCTCTGAAAATTAAATATATAAAAATTATTATCAAAATTAAATTGTCCAAATCAATTTAAAAACACTTTCATCTTATTTCTTGTCGGTTCCTGATTCCAAAAACATATAGATATGATATGTTTGGATTAAAAACACGCTCAGAAAGTTAAAACAAAGAGAGGTACAGAAAAACGTGCTATCCTTCTTAGCGCAACTACTACCCCGCTCTTCTTGTCAATTTCACTGCCTTTGCCATGAGCGGTGGACTGACGATGCTACGAGTATACGGTCTTGCTGAAAAATGGCAGCTACTTGACTAAATATTGTATTTTCGCCTTACGCGACTTGTTTTCATTTCTTTGGTGAATCCTTTGTATCTGTAAACTAGAACGTGCAATATTTTTACACAGACTTGATTGGAATAAAAGTGCGCTGAGTTATTTGCGGTTCTAAACCTTCGAATTTCACACGACCGACGGGCGGGTAATGTGGCTTCTCGCGACAGACGCACATTTCGGGAGTGGTGGTTACTTTGAACACCGACCACCTAATTAGATTCGATGACCCCCTGCACATTTTATGAGTGATAGCTATTCTTAGTTTAAGAATGAGCATACGATATTATGTTTCTGTTTAACTAATCATTGGTAGCAAAACACGTAGTAGACGATTCGTTGCTCCCAAGAAATGAACGTCCCCCTCCAAGCAACTACTTAGTGACGTCCCCTGGAGTGAAACTGACGCTCATTTCCAACATTAAATTTGGCATGTTCATTCTCGTGTTGCATCTGCACTCACCGGGAAGGCTGGAACTAAGTTCACATGGTAAGAAAATTCTGAACTCTTCACGTTTTTGATTCCCATAGTTGTTGTCTTGGAATATGCGAAAACCATTCATTTACTGAGCTGATGCAGTCGCGTTCCCGTGTCGTCTGCTACGTACGTAGAACGTACAGAGTCGATCGAAGCATTCAACGTCCAAATGCTGGTCCAGCTCGAATTGGTCTAGCACTGATGTTTTTTGTCAGCCGCTGGGAGTTTGAGGCTAAATCAACATTTGGTAATGTGGAGACGATAAGCTACATGGCAGGAGAATGAAGGGTGAGAAGAATCTTCTCAGAAGGAAAGAAGGAGCGCAGGCGTATAAATACGCTTTGAGTGACAGTTTTGGTGCATTAGCCAATCAACTGTTTCACATCAGTCATGTGACAACAGTACTTACTGACAAATATTATAATTATTGTCATTACATTTTATGAGCCTTTGTGTTTATCCCTTTTCATATTTTTTCCCCAGAAACCTAGAGCAGCTGCAGTCTTGTCGATTTGGCACAAAAATATTCTTGTTATTGGTGATTTGACACCAAATATCACGAGACAAAAATCTTGTTATTGGTGTTTTGACACCAAATATCACGAGACCAAAATCTTGTTATTACTGATTTGACATCAAATATCACGAGACAAAAATCTTGCTATTGCTGATTTGACACCAAATATCACGAGACAAAAATCTTGTTATTGCTGATTTGACACCAAATATCACGAGACAAAAATCTTGTTATTACTGATTTGACACGAGACAGTTCTGGTGATTGCTAAATTGACACGAACACGACCTTGATATTGCTGATTGGACACGTTCAGTTGGGTGTGTGCAATATCCTAGGTTTTTTTTTTATGCCCCTCAGAAGTAAAAGCAACACACACACACACACACACACACAGTACACCCCGTGTACACACACACATACACACACACACATACGCACACACACACACACGCACGCACACACACACACGTGTTTATTTGCGGCGGGGGGTCACCTTTGATAATGAAATTGCGTAGTGTGTGTCCTATCCGCACCATCGTCAGGTGTCAGCTGGTGGACTGTCCGTGTTTCGGGATTGCTGGCCATGGCCCGGGCGTTAGAAAAATAAAATGTGGAACAGCCTCTCACTGACATATTTAAAGAGATCACGCTTACGTTCGGTTTCTTCTTCCTTTTTTCAGGTGACAGCTGTCTATCCACAGTAATATTAATATTGTCGGGACGTCCCCCTGGATAAGATTTTGTTTCTTTTTGAACGGAGATCAAGGTGTGTGTTTTTTGTGTTTTGTTGTTGTTGTTGGTTTGTTTTGTTTTGTTTGTTTGTTTGTTTGTTGTGTTTTTTTGGACAAGATTTGAAGTAACAAAGTGTGAAACGATATGAGTTTTTTTTTATACAACCTTTTTCACTATACTGTGAAAGACTTAAGTGTAAATAGTTTCAAACAAGCAGACCACCATTTACCTGAGAAAGAAAACAAAGCTGAATCGGCCCGATTAGCCTGTCAGGTTGAAGGGACACACACCACCAAGAGCCAACCAACATCCACAGTCATTTCTTCTTGGAATTCTTTTTGAATTTAATCACGTTTTAACTAACTGTTTTTAGATAGACGAGGAATCGAAACGAGGCTGGTGGTGGTGGTGGTGGTGGTGGTGTGTGTGTGTGTGTGTGTGTGTGAAGAGCGATTTTGAGACAACTGCTGGACCGATCTTCATGAAACTGTACATACAAACTCTTCCAGATGATAAACACGGATGAGTCTTTTTACATTTAGTCAAGTTTTGACTAAATGTTTTAACGTAGAGGGGGAATCGAGACGAGGGTCGTGGTGTATGTGTGTGTGTGTGTCTGTCTGTCTGTCTGTGCGTGTGTGTGTGTGTGTGTGTGTGTGTATGTGTCTGTCTGTCTGTCTGTCTGTCTGTCTGTCTGTCTGTCTGTCTGTCTGTCTGTGCGTGTGTGTAGAGCGATTCAGAGTAAACTACTGGACCGATCTTTATGAAATTTTACATGAGAGTTCCTGGGTATGATATCCCCAGAATTGTTTTTCATTTTTTCGATAAATGTCTTTTATGACGTCATATCCGGCTTTTTGTAAAAGTTGAGGCAGCACTGTCACACCTTCATTTTTCAATCATTGATATTTTGGCCAAGCAATCTTCGACGAAGGCCGGACTTCGGTATTGCATTTCAGCATGAAGGCTTAAAAATTAATTAATGACTTTGGTCATTAAAAATCTGAAAATTGTAATTAAAATTATTTTTTTATAAAACGATCCAAAATTACTTTTATTTTATTCTTTATCATGTTCTGATTCCAAAAACATATAGATATGTTATATTCGGATTAAAAACAAGCTCTGAAAATTAAAAATATAAAAAATATGATTAAAATTAAATTTCCGAAATCGTTTTAAAAACAATTTCATCTTATTCCTTGTCGGTTCCTGATTCCAAAAACATATAGATATGATATGTTTGGATTAAAAACACGCTCAGAATGTTAAAACGAAGAGAGGTACGTACAGTAAAGCGTGCTATGCAGCGCAGCGCAACCGCCACAGCGTTGAACAGGCTCGTCACTTTTACTGCCTTTTGCACTAGTGGCGGACTACGGTCATTGTGAAAAAATGCAGTGCGTTCAGTTTCATTCTGTGAGTTCCACAGCTTGACTAAATGTAGTAATTTCGCCTTACGCGACTTGTTTTAAAAATGTCTTTGATGACGTGACATAACCATTCAGTTGAATTTGAGGCGGCTTTGTGACACCCTCGTTTATCAACCAGTTTTTGACCCAGTCGGGACTTATTGGATTGTATTTCAGCTAGGAATTTAAAATGTATGAATTAGTTTGCTCATTTAAGTTGTCATTAAAATCCCATTTTCACTAACTGATATAAAAATGATTGCATTGTATTCCTATAATTAATTCCTGAATCCAACAATATATAGATATGCCATGTTTACTCTGAACATGTGTTCAGAATTTAAAAAAACAAACATCGGTGTATGCAAATTAGGTACTACGTTCGCATGCTTTGCCGAGACAAGCGCAATCCGTCTCGGTCGTCGGGTTTTAGCAAGCAAAGCCTTACTACATGAAGTCTTGGTGATGACTGATTTTTAGTGTTGATGTTTTATTGTAAGTCCGACGGATTAAATACATGTTTTGATATCGCTTCACACGACTTGTTAATTTATTTTAATCTTTCTGTCAGCTATTATAACCGTGTCGTGTTGTTTGTTGACTCTATGTGGTCCATCTCTTTACAATTATGTATGCTTATTATGATTAAGTATTGTTATTGTTATGTTGTCATCGTATAACTTAACTTATATGTGAATTTAGTGAGTCAATTTGTGCATCATGATTAATGTACGTGAAGTTCTGAGTGAGTTTCTGAGTAAGCAAGTTATTTTGTGGTACTGTATTTTTTCCAATGAAAAAAGTCTGGCTCTGAACGCTTTATGCTAATGAATATATATGGGCATTCTGTCCCGAGAAAATATATGTACTGTGTCAGTGTGTCTATACTGTGACTGTGTGTGTGTGTGTGTGTGTGTGTGTGTGTGTGTGTGTGTGTGTGCGTGCGTGCGTGTGTGTGTTTTGTGTGTGTGTGTGTGTGTGTGTGTGCGTGTGTGTGTGTGCGTGTGTGTGTGTGTGTGTGTGTGTGTGTGTGTGACATACAAAATAACACTTATACAAATAACGTATCTATAGCGCGATTCCCATCAATTGGCTCCAGGCGCTTATACCCCTGTCACACGAGGGCTGCGTCCTCACGGCGTTCCCGCGGCGTCCAAGAAAAATGAAGAAAGCCGAGGCGCGCGCAGTAGGGTCTCCTACAGCGCCGGAGCAACGCGGTGGCATCTTCATTTGACGCAGTGGAGTCGCAAAGAACGCCATGCAACGGCGCGCACTTTGAGCATGCACAAAGTACGCGCCGTCGCTCGGCGTTCTGATATGCGCGTGGTAGGAACGCCGTAGGGTCGCCGTAGGGTTGCCGTAGCAGCGCAGTAAGGTCTTCTACCGCGCCGTGGGCGCGCAGTACGGACGCAGTGGTAGTCGGCGGAGCTTGCACGGAGACCTCACGGAGATGTCAAGTTGCGCTTCTACTGCGTCCATCAGCGTTGGCAGGGCGTTTGCAGGAAGTTGCCAGTGCGTTGTGAGCCAACCCCATAACGCAGAGTAAACTCCCCTGTCGTATACACGCACTTCCACTTAATCGACACGCCGTGGACCCGCAGCATATGGAAAGCCGTTTGGCTCATAACCATTACACGCGTAATAAAAAATAAATACACGCGTAATAAATGATTAATACGCGTGTAATAAATGATTAATGCGCGTGTAATAATCATTTTTTACGCGTGTAAGAAATGATTAAATACGCGTGTAATAACTATTTCATGCGCGTGTAAGAAATGATTAAATACGCGTGTAATAAATATTTCATGCACGTGTAAGAAATGATTAAATACACATGCAGGAAATAGTTTATACGCGTGTAAGAAATGATTAAATGCACGTGGAATAAAAATGTCATACACGTGTACGAAATGATTAAATACACGCGTAATAAATATTTCATGCGCGTGTAAGAAATATTTAATACACGCGTAATAAATATTTTATGCGCGTGTAAGAAATAATTAATACACGCGTAATAATCATTTCATGCGCGTGTAAAAAATATTTAATACACGCGTAATAAATATTTCATGCGCGTGTAAGAAATAATTAATACACGCGTAATAATCATTTCTTACACGCGTATGAAATATTTATTACACGTGTATTTAATCATTATGCTATTCCATAGCATAAGAAAAAAGATAAATTACACGCGCATTAATCATATATTACACGCGTATTAATCATTTATTACGCGTGTATTTATTTTTTATTACGCGTGTAATGGTTATGAGCCAAACGGCTTTCCATAGCAGCACGCCGTGAGCACGCCGTGAGAGCGCAGTGAATCGCAGAATTTTCCTGCAATCCCACGGCGCTCTGAGAAATTTACAACGCCGCGGGAACGCCGTGAGGGCGCAGCCCTGGTGTGACAGGGGTATAACGCCATGCACATCGGTGATATTTGTTTTGGGAACACATGTCCTCTTGAGTGATCTACTTCAACCTCGGTATTAATTGACCACCAAATAAAAGTCAAATCAGCCAATCATCCTCCAACTGATGCGCTCCGGTGCATTCACACCTTCTCTCAGTGGGTGCCGTTGACATTCGTGTTCTAATTGCTTCTCGTATTTGCCTGGTATCTCATTCCCTGGTGCGCATGATGTGATCTTGTCCCGATTATCAGTAAGTTACGGCAGCAGCAGCAGCTGCTCTACTTTTAATTCACTTGAGTATTATGATTCTGCAGTGTCCGTCTGTATGGACGGGCGTCTGGGCGACTCGTGATTAAAAAGAAACACACAATATTTAACGTTCAGTTTTCCCCCCGGATGTTTATCGAGCTAGAGCTTTGAAACTTCACACACTTCCAGTGTTGATTTTTCTCCAGATATAAATCAAAGTTTTGGTTGGTTTTCGTTACATTTCAAGGCTACGGCGGGGTCGAGTTTGGGTCAAAAATTTAATTTTCTTAAATGCTTTTGGAGCCATACACTTTTAAAATGATGACAGTCTGGATAACCCTTGTCAAATTGCAGGGTCATAGCGGGGTCAATTCAGGGTCGAAAATGGGAAAATTGTCATTCTCTTAGAACATTTTTGAATCTAAAGATTTAAAATTTCTCACACTGTTGTGGTTGATCAACGTCAAATGTCAAGGTCGTGGCAGGGTCATGTTCAGGGCCGCAAAAAAGAAATGTTCGTTTCCTTAGACGTCACTTTTGGAAGCCAGAGCTGAAAGAGAAAATGTAAGTTTTACGCCCTCACGGCAAAGCCATTAGGGGCATGTTACACGGGAAAACCCGGCTTTGTATGAAAATAAAAAATAACAAGAAGAGCAAACGCTCGATCGAGTCACTTTCGCAGTTCTGAATATTATATGAGGCATCAGATGGACAGGAAGAAATTGCTATTCACAACACAATGAGTCACGTTCACATAAAATTTGAGCCCGGTCACTTTTATAGTTTCCGAGAAAAGCCCAACGTTAAGTTGTGTGTTGCCGAACAGAAAAGGCTAGTTATCTCCCTTGTTTTTCTGATAACGTTCGTAAAAGGCTACAGATGTAAATACTTTGATGTAAAGAATAATCCTACAAAGTTTCAATCACATCCGATGAACTTTGTCAAAGATATAAAATGTCTAATTTTTCCTTTGACGCTGACCTGTGACCTTGAAAAAGGTCAAAGGTCAACGAAACCATCGTTAAAGTGTAGAGGTCATTGGAGGTCACGACTAAACAAAATATGAGCCCGATCGCTTTGATAGTTTCCGAGAAAAGTCCAACGTTAAGGTGGTGTCTACGGACGGCCGGCCGGCCGGACGGCCGGCCGGACAGACTAACACTGACCGATTACATAGAGTCACTTTTTCTCAAGTGACTCAAAAATGCAAGGGGGGGGGGGGGGATGTAGACAGCTAGCTGCCGGCTGCCAGAGGAGACCTGAAGTGGGCTAGGGACCGGGTTGGGTCGTCTTGGGTCAGTGCTGAAATGGTTACTTTATTGGCTGTTGGCCGAACGGATACCCGGGCTTCATATTTTTGCATGCATGTATTCGTGTTTCCAAGGCCTGAGGCTTTCGCTGTGACCCTGGGATCTTTATCGTGCGCATGCGTGCACACGGGGGTGTTCGGACACCGAGGAGAGTCTGCACAAAGTTGACTCTGGGACACACATCCCGCGCCGAACTTGGGGGTTGAACCCACGCTGATAGTAACAACCGGTTTTAAAGCCAGCGCCTCTACCGACTGGGCAAACCCCCCCCCCCCCCCCCCAAGAGGTTGGGGTTAAGAAGTTCCATGGAGGGCGGGGGGTATGGAGTAACACATAGTGTTTTGCTCAGAACATTCCCACCCAAGCAGAGCCGCGCTAGGGGTACGCATTACCGTGAAGCTGGCAGTCAGTGCTACCAAATGTCGTGTGTGTCAGGAGGCGGTTTGGTACAAGAGAACCTTAGGGGCCACAGTCTCGGCCGTCTAAGTGATCTGTGTGTCTGGAGGCACATTTGGTTTCTGAGGTTCAAGCGGAGCTGTTGCCTCTGCTCCCAAGTTCCCGTGTCTGGAGGCGTTTTTGGTATGGAAGCAAACCTGTAGGTTGGGGCCTCTGCCTTTCAGGATGCCAGGACTACAAAATGTGTGTCTTGGGACACATTTAGCTTAAGATTCCAGAAGTGGATCTGTGCTGTGCTGGGTCTGCTGCAAGCACACTAGAACCAGCTCGCAACAGTTGAGGTGAACAGATTGGTGACCAAGACCATCATCGGTTTCTCTCCGAGTGATGGGTGTGGGCGGAGAAAGTCTCCCAGACTGAGAGCATTCTCCCTTCTGTAGCGGATGAGACTAGACATCTCTTCCTTGAGAGTATCACAACCTTCAAACACGTGTGTGAGGACTGGTGTCCAGTCTTGCCACACTGACAGACTACCTTGTCCCAGTAGATGCGGCTGCTGACCGTGCGCAACCAGGGATATGTTATGGCCTCTGATTGCCCACACAAATTGTACACGTTTGATTGATTTTCTGCCCCGTCCCTGCACTCACTGCTCCATCCACATCTCAATTTCGTTCCGCTGCCAGACCTGTGGATTTTACAGACGCTCCAGGGGGGGATGTCGGGTCGCTGCGGAAGGGAGGCTACCCTCGGAAGATGACACTGCACTTCTGCTGAGTCACTTCGACGGTGTTCAGTAGTGAGTCTGTCCACTTTTCTCGTTTGCAGCATGGCCCTTCAACGCAGCATACGTCTATCGTTTCATGATCCTAGTTTGTTCAAACAGGTATGGATAATCTCCATCAGATGTCGAGACCACTGCCCGGACAAAAAAAGCCTTACAAAAGTGCTTTGTGTGGGAAACTGTACCCTCCAGGGGCGGACGGGGGGGGGGGGGGGGGTTCTGGGGTTTCCGGACCCCCCCCCCCCCCCCAGCCCAAATTTTTTTTTTTTTAAATGGTGTTTTTTTGGGGTATTAATCAGTGACAAAATCTGCTGCCTGAAACTGGTAATGATCATCCTCAGAATGCACCAGATTGCACCATTTTGCATCCTTTTTTTCAAAATTTTCAAAATTTTCCGGGGGGGGACATGCCCCCGGACCCCCCTAGAAATAGTAACCCCTAGAAAGCTATAGGCGCTTTGCGCCGTCGGCTCGGCGCTTCGCACCCATATCTTCATAATATACTTTTGGAACCCCCCCCCCCCCCCATAAAATGAACTGATCCGCCCCTGCCCTCTCATAATGGGAAGGGGAGTCTGTCGGGTGTTTGCTCTTCTGGCCGTTGGGATTGGGGTGGGGAAACAGCGGAACCCCATTTGAAGACCCCCAAATTCAAAACTCTATACTTTTTAAGGCCTGTTATCTCACAGAGAAACATCTGGGGGGGGGGGGGGGGGGAGTCAACGTTAAGTGGTGTGTTTTTTTGTAATCGCGAATGTTCTGTCGCCAAAACGCTCGTCCATACAGACGAACACTGTTGAATCACATGACTCACGGATTACTCAGGTGAATTAAAAGTAGAGCAGCTTTTCCTAAAATACTTTCTGATAATTGGGTCAAGGTCAACATCATAATTATGCACCAGGGAGTGAGGTCACATATTCATCATCTCATAATCTCTGAACCTGATATAAACTTCAATTTTAAGACTCACTCTTTTTTATGACAAGTTTTTCTAAGATTTTGAAGGGGGGGGGGAGGGGTTCCACTGTAGAGGTTGAAAAACAGAGACAAACAGAGAACACGTGGGAGATAAAGAAGAAAGACAAGGAAGAGGAGGAGGGGGAGGTGCGGGAGGAGGAGAAGGCATGTACCCGTAAATATAACGAAACTGAAATAGTGCACATGGACGTCCATACACACACACACACACACACACACACACACACACACACACACACACACACACACACACACACACACACACACACACACACACACACACACTCACACGCACACACACACACACACACACTCACACACTCACACACACACACACACACACGTTTTGTTTTTGTAAGCAGTGCACGTGAGCCTCCATAAAAGGCAAGGCATTTTTTGAATTATTTCACGTGCCTAATTTTTTTGTGAGCAGTATATACGAGCCTGCGTAAAAAGCAAAACATGTGTAGAATGATGTCATATGCCTGTTTTTATTTTGAGTAGTATATGAGCCTGCGATTTCAGTATAAATGTGCTACCACTTGTACAAAGTGACATACGAGACTTTTGCAGCGCCGGTGAGTGGTTTTGCCTTCTTGTCCATGTGAATTGAAAGGGAGGGGTGGGTGGTAGCTCAGTTGGTAAAGCACTTGACTTGTGATCCGCGAGTCACGGGTTCGAATCGGGACAGACACGGTCAACTTTAATGTCATCTGACAACTTTTAAAGGTCCTGAACTTTTTTTTAAAGAGTAAAAGCCTTGGGTTAAGGTTGTCCTTTTTTTTTTTTGACCTCAGTTGCATGCAGGATGCTTGAACCCATATTTTTTGCCCGATTTTTGTAATTTTTTTTTTTTTTTTTTTTTTTTTTTTTATAAAGGCGGGGAGCATCCTTCTTCAGGTTAAGGTTGTCCTAAATTAAGCCCGAAGTCGACTTTGCAAAAAATCTTCACCAATAATTCGGTGCGAAAGCTTCCTGCGGCGAGCTTCGTGAAGATAACTTCGCAAAGTCGACTTCGCCCAATTAATACATGGCTAAATCTGTGGCAATAAACTGATATATTACACGAGACAGAGGGTGCCTTTAATTGTGTTCTCAGTTGCTTTGTTCTGCTGATGCCAGGAGACAAGAAATTTGCTAACAGTGATGAAAACCTGTTTTTGCAGATTCAGAATGACCATGAACGCTTGCAGTGCCTTAATTGTAGTTCTCTTCAGCTTTGCCTGTTGCATGAAAGGTACGTTTTGCTTCACTTAGTTTCTTTTTAAATGATTAAATAGTTGCTTCTTGCTTCATTAACAAACTTTTCAGCGATTAAATGAAAGTTTATGACAACATGATATTTGATACAATTTGCTGCAAAGAAAAGAGAGAGAGGGGGGAGAGAGAGAGAGAGAGAGAGAGAGAGAGAGAGAGAGAGAGAGAGAGAGAGAGAGAGAGAGAGAGAGAGAGAGAGAGAGAGAGAGAGATCCTGTTATTTTTGATTTTTAAGTGGTACCCCTGAGTGACAGAAAACAACAGAGAAAAACCCACCAACAGTATAATGTCTGCATGCTTATCATATCACCATCAGAAAACAAAAATCCATTCAGTTCAATTCAACTCCATTCTCTGTTTATCCCCTAAAGTAAGTTCTACCGTTCATGTTTTGTTGCAGTGGCATCAGCAGACTCAAAATGCCACGCCAAATCAGGAACTTGCCAAGAGACGAACAGCGCCTCTTGCGGGGGAGTGTACGAGAGGCGGCTTTGCAGTGGCTCGAGTACCCGCGTCTGCTGTGTGCCCATCAGTAAGTCCTCAAGAATACACCACTGTAGGCAGTGGCCCTAGAATGGGTATTATAAGATGTTTGGTGGCTTCATTGGTTTAAACAGTGTTTTATTTTCAAATACAAATTTACAAAGCCATGAAAACAATATGTTTTAACAAAGGAGCACAACAAGATGGTGGCTTAATTGTTGGCGGACCAGCTTTTTTGTTGGTCCGAGGGGACCATAGCGTCTTTTGTTTCATCGTTATTGACCAAGGCAGAAGGCCGAGCTTGATAAAAATGTAACAAAGCGCGTTATGCTCCCCGAGGTCCAACAAGACAATGCTGGTCTCAAAACAATTAAGCCACCAACCATCGTTTTTCGGGTCATCATTTTGGTAGTGCAGCAGTACGCACAATCACCCACTGGGAGACGACTTTTTAGAATGCAATTCGGGGCCCAAAAACGCGTCAGAAGTTCAAATCCATCGCGTCATAATTAAAAATGTGACGTCAAACGTAAACTTTACGTCGCTATTCTTTCAGTGTAAAAATGCACAGAGCTGCCAACATAATTATTTGCGAGGTCAGTCATTTTTTAGCATGTACCTTTTCTTTTAAATGTTTCAAGTTCAAGGCTAATCGTTGCGACATGTGTGATTACACAGCTTAGTTGCAAAATGTTTGTTTGTTTGTTTATTTGTTGCTTAACGTCCAGCCGACTACGCAGAGCCATATCAGGACGAGGAAGGGGGGGATGAAGGGGGCCACTTGTCAAGCGATTCCTGTTTACAAATGCACTAACCCATTACTTGTGTCCCAGCAGGCTTTAGTAAAACTAAATTAATACCTACTGGAAGATTACCAGTTTCCAGTATGTTAAAATAGGCTTAACCTATCTACTGCTGGGCTTACATCAGAACACTAACAGATTAAACTATACATGAATCGCGAGACAAGCGGCAAGAGAAGAGATTTTTTGGAAAAAACACAGGTGAATGAGCAAGAAGGCAGAAAAAAGAAAAGAATTCATGAAGAAAAAGAGAGCATGACAGGAAAGAGGAACCAAAAATCTACCTAACAGCAAACTAGAAAGCTCCTGCGGTTCCAAAAACAGGAGGGGCCTTTAATTTCATAACCGCAGTGCCCCACTGCGGGAAGTTGCAAAATGACCATGAGTCGTAACGGTAATGTCCAACACTGATTGGGCCTTTCAGAGTGAACGTTTACAGTCGTTGTCCTCAGAAACACGAATCCAAAGCCGCGATGGTTCCACAAATCAAACAAGCAGCCTGATTGGCTTTTACTTTGTCAATCCACGTCTCACCTGAAGCCCCAAACCATTGGCAATTTGGATTTGTTACATGTGGACAGTGTTATTTGTTACCAAGCTTGTTATGAATGAAAAGACGTGAACATGATGACAGCAGATGATATTCGCCCTTTAGGATAACTGACCCTCTGAAAAGACCCAACCCCAGCCTTCTGACATCATAGGACAACTGCCCCCAGGACAAATGTTCCCCAGTGTTTGTGTGTGTGCGTGTATGTGTGTGTGTGTGTGTGTGCGTGCGTGCGTGTGTGTGTGTGTATGTGTGTGTGTGTGTGTATGTGTGTAAGTGTATGTGTGTAAGTGTGTGTGTTTGTAAATTACACATTACGACATATGCCAGTAATTCCCCCCCCCCTTCCGCCCCCCTCCCCCCCCCCCCAGCCCGCACACTCCTGAGTGAGCGATTCAGGGCTCATCATGAAGACATCCTATAACGCTACTGACCACGAGTAGATGGTAGCTTGGTATACCCTTCAACATTTCATATTCAACATCACCATTTTTTTTTTACTTTTTTTTTTTATAGCGATTTGACGAAATCCCCGGCTCTTCCTAACGTTGATAACGGTTAACGAAACATGTAGCAAAACCACCGACTGTATAAACTGTCCATCTTGCAGGCGGCGGAGGTTGCACGGCGGAGCAGAAACGTCTAGCGTGTCAGCTGCGCGACTCGAGTAGGGTCGTCGCCTTCGCAACACACGTTTCTCAAATCAGCGACAACGCGACTCCTGACAAAAACCTGAATGACATGTGTACCGGGGGAAGGGCTTCCAGATCCAGGTGAGTATGCTAATAATGATAACAACAACGACAACAATACAACCACACCACCACCACCACTAACAAATCCGATTGCATTTCCGTTCGGAAGCTCACAAAATAATTAATTAGTTTGTTCAACAAAATTGTGATTAAAATCCAATTTACGCAGACAGATTTAATAATGATTGCGTTCACGTGCATCTCCTGAATCAAAAACTGCTATATTTAGTATGTTGTTTTTGGATTGAAAACAAGCTCAAATATCAAAAAACTGTGTTTTATTTAACGATGCATGGATATAGGCCTACTATATGATAAGCATGTTGATCCTAAACATGCTTATTATATATTATATCCATACATTGTTGAATAAGGTACTGTTTAAATTCCAAGTAAATCCATTGTATGGAAATTATCTTCATTTGGCTTGTGTTAACGAGACAATGTGTCAGCGCTTTCTCGGCCGCAAGGCTTTGGCCAGCCTATGATTAAAAAGTCTTGGTAGAAAAGAAAGCAGTGTGTTCAGTTTCATTCTGTGAGCTCCATAGATTGACTTAATGTATTGATTTTGCTTACGCTACTTGTTTTTGGTGCTTTTTTTTGGTGTGCCCTCTAAGTGGCGAGGTACCGAATCGCTCGTGTGTGTGTATATGTGTGTGTGTGTGTGTGTGTGTGTGTGTGCATGCGTGCGTGCGTAGGTGCGTGCGTGCATGCGTGCGTGAGTGCGTGCGTGCATGCATGTGCATGCGTGTGTGTGTGTGTGTGTGTGTGTGTGTGTGTGTGTGTGTGTGTGTGCGTGTGTGTGTGCGTGTGTGTGACAGAGACAAATTCTGAAGAGTTGGGACGGAATGTCACTGACTACAAAGCAGAAATAATTGGCGGCGATATGGGAGGGGTGACTTGGGATTATTATTCATTCAAATGTCCCAAAGGACTTCGCCGGCCTAAATCAAATCTTTGATCTCTCTTATTAAGTGTTCGTCTTCAGGGCCGAGGTCCACGAGAAAGTTACCTACCTGTCGGGAACCAGCCGTGGTGTTGGATTGGTTGAAATTGAGATTTGTTGTAATTTCAACGAATCAAACTCCGCGGTTTGTTCTCTCCCGTTTGGGTGGCACCCACTTTCGGTTCGTGCATACCATCCCAGATATCATAAAGTACGTCTTTCTTTACCACAGTTACAAAAGCACCTGCAGCTGCTCGGCTCCCGGTGGGTCCATCTGCCTGCACGAGAAGCTGCTACGTTACCTGGTTGCCCTCCAGAGCAGCGGTAAAGTCACGGTAAGTGTCATACAACTTAGCACATAAGGCAACAACAAAAAATAGTCTGTTTACGGTATCCCGACCGAGCCTATTTTTTCGCGCGACCCTAGACTTTTTTTTTTGCATTTGGGAAAAGAAAAAAAATCAAAAACAAAAAAATCTTTGGTTTTTTTGGCAAAATAGCTTAAAAATATGTTTTTGGGGGAAAACAAATCCCGACCTACCGACCCTATTTTTTGGGCCTATGTTACCGTAAACAGACTATTTTTTTTTGGGGGGGGGGGGGCCTAATACAAAAAAGTTCGAATGAACGTTCCGAAATCAAGAATCGTTAATAATTTATTTTTAATTAATGATATATTTTTAATTAAATGATATTTAATAATACAAATGTAAGTTTATGAAACGTTTAATTGACACGTGGCAGTTAGAGTGCGTTGGAGAACGAGGAAAGATATATTTTAGGACGAAAGTGGCTTTTATTTTTATCCCAATGCATGTCATTGCATGTCTCAGGTGCCTGGAGATGCATAATTTTCGTTTACTCATGTTACGCATGTCGTATTCACTTACAGAGCTTTGTTCTTTGGTCTTGGTATATCGCTCTGCCTAATTTAATTAATATCATCTACCACACGCAAAAGAAATCGTAACGAGATTGAGATTCAACGTGAGCGCAGTGGTCAGTTAGGGTTATGTTTTGATTCTACGGTTCAACACCAAACGAAACGTTTCTATTTGTTAATGTGAAAGTTCAAATATGACAAATTCTGCCAATGTGAACATTCAAATATAACAAATTCGGCTAATATAAAAACTCAGATACAACCCATTCTGCTTCTTCTTTTTCCTCGTTTGAGGCTTCACATTGAATAAATGTGTGTGTGTGTGTGTGTGTGTGTGTGTGTGTGTGTGTGTGTGTGTGTGTGTGTGTACGTGTGTGTGTGTGTGTGCGTGCGTGCGTGCGTGCGTCAGTGCGTGCGTGCGTGCGTGCGTGCGTGCGTGCATTGAACAAATGTGAATATTCAAATAGGACGACTTCTGCAAATGTGAACATTCTAATACGACAAATAGCTTACTGCTATTATGAGAATTCAAACATGACCCATAATAATTTTCGAATGTTCAAAACTGACCAATTTCCACCAATCGGCTTGCAGATAAACGAGCTTGCCGGAGGCTGTCATAGCTGCAAGTCGTTTCACTACGCAGGATTTGCTGTGGATCTGAATCGACGTGACGGCAGGACTCCTGAATACACCACAAAGTGTAGGCAGATGGGAGGAAAAGCTATCAATGAGGGTACTCACCTTCACTGCCAGTTCTAGAACAACCAAGCTTCAATGGAAACGCGCCCGCGTTGATATCCATTGCGCGATATTGATGTCTATTTCTGTTTGAAATAATGTTCAAGAACATTGTGTCCAAATGTGTTGTTGCAAGGTAAAAAATTTTGCATACGGATAGAACTAAGGCAATGTGTTTAAGCTGAGACAACCTAGTTGCGAAAAAAAACCCCATTGGATTCGTTCCGTACACGTTATTTTCATATTGAAGGGACATAATTACGTTGCAGTCCTGTTTACGGAGATCATTAATCTGGGACACTGTTTTCGAATGTTATCCTCTATGATTTCTTTTGTTCTTTCGAATCAAAAACAAAGAAACAGAGTAATATCACTACAAAAAAGTAAACTTTTAAAAATCAAACATGTACTCACCAGAACGTAGACGCACAAATATAGAAACATGAACAAAGGTACTCACTTACCCTTTGAATTCTGAAATCCCAGTGGCTAAAACCTGTCATTGACATAAATTACACGATGTTGACTAACCGTTCTAATGGTAACATTCAAAATTAGTCTCCAAATAATTACTTTCCGTCTAGATTCAATTACAACGTTATTTCTTTTGAATATAATATTAAGGTTTACTGAATGAATCGTATTTATGTGTTATATATCGTATGGCAGTATCATCGGGTTTGTGACTTTGCCTGAGTTTCACATACTGCTACCAGCAAAGTTTGGTATCTTGCAACAGACTCATTGTGTTTTAAACACTATGATTGAAAATGACTTCTTTTGTTATTACAACATTCATTTAAAGGAAAAGCGGTTATTCAAAGAACTGAACAATAGTGGAAGAGAGGAAAGTATGGACTGTACATCAACGACATACAGAATTGTTTGTTTGCTTTCTCATTTTAAAAAAGATAAATAAATACAACTTGACAACAAATTAGAAGAAGTTTGAGTAACCTGATCGTTACAGACATAACAATAAAACATTTGAGAAAATACGACTTTTTGATTGTGACGTGTTTCTTTTCCTTGGTTTGTGCAAATGGTTTGTGAAAGGAGATTGTTAATAACTTCCTATACTGTTGTCATTCAATGGTTTTCAAGTAGCGTTAATGTCGTTTGGAACCGATGTTCAGACTCTTGGTGAGTTTGGGTAGCGATCTTGAAAAATCATGCTTGACTGGTGATATTGCCTAGCTTTAAGCTAACCATAATCATTGGGATAAGCCGACAATTAAAATGCACTGATTTTGTATCATCAGGTTTCTCGTAGTTGTTCTAGCAAACACACGCACACACACACATCCAGTGACACCCAAACATACACAGACACACACACACACACACACACACACACACACACACACACACGCGCGCGCGCGCGCGCGCCCACACACATCTAGAAACACCCAAACACACACACACACACACACACACATACGAAGACACATATAGACGCACATGCACGCACGTACATACACACATTTTTATTCTAATGTGCATTATATTGTTGTGTAAGGACAGTTGCAAAGTGACATGCACTGTCTTCACCAACTACCCCGGAACGTCGGCCATAAAATGAGCCTTGCAATGAAACAGGAGGAGACATCGATCAATAGAACGTCTTCAACAGACGGGACCGCAGGTGAAACCTAACAAAGATTGCGAGGAAAACGATTGCATTCTCAGTAGAGAAGCGTGACAGAGATGACGTCAATTTCTGTCGGTGTAAACCCGTTCTACCGCCCCAACGGATTACAGTGTTCTAGATGGTCAAACGTGTAGCAAAGACCTGTACGTGTACGTGTAGATATTGCGTCACCCGTGACTCACTTTTTTCCAATGTTCCAAATGCATACGTTGTTTTGCTCCCACCAAGACTGCAGATCTTGGCAAACGCGTGACGTAAAACCTAGATTTGATGACGTTACACGTACACGTTCCCGTACACGTCCTGAAAAGTGCTGATCTAGATCACCAAACAGGACGTTACACCGGTAAACTGAGATGAGGAAAATGACGTCATTCTGTCTTGGTTCAGTATTGGCGTTTTCCCGTAACCTCTTTATAATATCAGTAAGACCTATTCCTTTCTTCTTCAGGTATCCAGATAAATATCGATCTATACAAATGTCCCCCAACAAACCTCCAGCAAGAAGGAAGACCTTCCTAGCTTGCTCTAGCTGTGTAGACAATGTCTGCTGTTGTGCGCAAGCTGAAAGGTTAAAGACGTAACATGAACCAGTTTATCATGAAGTACGGATGAGTAACATAACAGTGTTTTTCTCTCGTACAGGGTCGTTGTCGTAACTTTTCATACAATTAAAACAAAAATGCGCTTACTATCCCAGAATGGTAGGATTAACAGGCGATCTTGCGTCATGTAAAAGTTTCAAGATGTCATGATGCGGCATATACACGTGTTCCTTGAAGAGACTTATTCTTTAAATAATAGCGAAGAAGACATTTTGGCCAAGTTTTCTGGTAAATTCAACCTCGAGAAGCCCAACGCACATTCCCTAAATTGAAATTTAGTGACAAGTTCACTGATAAACTCGAACAAAATCTTCGTATTTATGCAAGTTGGTGAAATAAATGCAAAGCCTGCTGCGTCGAAGCCCCGATTTTGTTCATCGATTTACCTTTTTTTTAGCGCTGGCTATTATCCATAACGCTAGCAGAGGACACCTGTGCTGCCTCAATATTTCTTCTTTCCTCAGCGTTCGACGGCATTCTGGTAATCATCGGTCCACGCTATCCCTCATGGTCTCTCTAACAGGATGAATAATTACTACGCGCATTAAAGGGAAATCTATGAAAACAAGAATACAGAGTTATCTCCCATATGTTTTTCGCTGATTATTCTGATAACAGACGAAAGACGAACGTGCTTGTAGAATGGCCGACTTCGACAGTTATTTCCGTTATGTTCTTCACAGTTATGATAAAGACATCGTTCAAAGGTCAAAACGAGTCGAAATGTTGAGACTGCTGTGGGAAGGAGACCGTCATATTGTTGCATCACTCCCAACTGGTTACGGAAAAAGTCGTCCGCTCCGTAGCCATTTTGTTATGATCACGTGACAAAGTTGATTATTACGTGACACTTTTGCCATATTTAGAGTTGTTTGCACAGTAAATACATCCGCGAAAGATAGCTCGCTTGAAAGTGTCTTACATAACAATTCCTTTCTAAATTTAAAAATTACACAACATCTTGAAAACTCATTATCGACGATCGCGAATCTGCTTATATCAAGAACACATTACGAAAAGCTCTAAATATGTAAAATATCGATTTCCTCTCCAGAGAAGGAAAACAAGGGCATCCTGTCAGGGATAAAGGAAACCCGAAGGGAAGTAACTCATTTTGAACTGAGTTCAGTGTGCGTTCGACGGTTGTGTCACTGCCTCAATATTTCTTCTTTCTTCGGCGTTCGACGGTTGTGTCACTGCCTCAATATTTCTTCTTTCTTCAGCGTTCGACGGTTGTGTCACTGCCTCAATATTTCAATCATGTACAGTATTTAGGCAAACAAATCCAAAAACAGACCCTTTCCTAAATCGTCACTGACTTTCTGTTTTACAGGATGTAATGGTACACTTGCAGAGAGACTGCAACGTTCGATTATTACCAGCCACACACCCATAGCTTACATCCTGTGAAGTGTTCTGTCTATGTTGATGATGAATGTTAGCAAGATTTGCAAGGTACGTACTGCATTTTCTCAGTGCATAAAACTAAAATAACGAATTACAAGAACGCCTGCAAATTTTTTGTTTGTTTGCTTAACGCCCAGCCGACCACGAAGGGCCATATCAGGGCGGTAACGCTTGCAAAGTGTGGTGCCTTGGTTGGTGGTGAGTTTTAAGAATATTCACAGGGAACCTGCGTATGAATTCTCTCAGTGCGTACTGAATTAACGAATTTCGAGGCCGCCTGCAAACTTTTTTCTGTGTGTTGGTGCTGAGTTTTAGGAGGATCAATAGACTAACTGCGTGCGTATTTCTCTTAGTGTTCGCTGAAATAACGGACTTCGAGAACACCTACAAAGCCTTTTCTGTGTTTTGGTGGTAAATGTTTAGATAATTCACCAGGTAACTATGCATTTGTCTTCAGTTGTGCGTACGAAAATAATCAATTTCAAAACGGCCTGCAAAGTTTTCTCTCTGTGTTGGTGGTGAATATTTGACAGATTCGTATGGTAACTGCGTTTTTGTGTATTGAGATAACCAATTTTGGGACCGCCTGCAAAGTTTTGTGTCTGTCTTGGTGATAAATGCTGTACAAACTCTGAAGACGGAATGACTTATTCAGTTTCAGCCATACAGCATGGAACACAAAAGAGAAATACCATTGGGTGTGGTTACGAAAGCGGCATTCTTCGTGTTGGTAGCTACGATGTTCCAACCTCTAACAGCACAGCATACTTCTAATCCAAGCTCTTCCAGAAGCATTTCTCACACTACAACACCTAACAACGACCACGAACAGAAACAGCATACAGCAGTTGTCGTGACATCTTCAAGTGGTGACGTTATCTCCTCTCAGGGTTTTGAGAAAAGTAGAAGTACAAGTTTCACACGAACTGATTTTAGAATTCAAAACAATAACCCTTTGTATATGAGCCACTCAAATATGACGACCATTTCAAGAACTCTGTCTTCGCAAGACGTCTCAGAGAACGTGACGTACGTAGAATCAACCCTAGGCAGTGTGACACTTCCTGCAGGAGTAGTATCACAGTGCTTGAGAAAGAACAGCACGCTTGCTACACTAGCGATTGACATTATAATTTCTGTACCAAGTGTACATCTGAAAATGAGAGACTTTATTGACGGCCTTCAAAATTCATACACAATTGAAAACGAAGAAACACTGGCTAAAATGGCTTTAGAAACCACCACTAAACTGGACAGGACACACGATGATCTTTTCCAGACACCAAGCAGATTTAACAGTGGATCAGAAACAGACAAGAACAGCAAAGATAAAACCAGCAGCGAAAACCACAAGCCAAAAGTCGGCGCAGTCGAGCACATAGCGCACCATTATCCTGCAAGCAGCACAAATAACAGAACAGAAAAGTCAACCACCACTAAACCACCGCAAAACTTCAGCAAAAACTCCAACGCAACCCTTCGCAGTTCTCGTCACAGTCAGAACAAAATCACACGCAGTCCTACAAAGGTGGAACGTAGCACCCACCCATCAGATACCAACAACGCTCTGAACAGTACTGATTCCAGTCAGAACGAAACCACACGCAGTCCTACAAAGGTGGAACGTAGCACCCACCCATCAGACACCAACAACGCTCTGAACAGTACTGATTCCAGTCAGAACGAAACCACACGCAGTCCTACAAAGGTGGAACGTAGCACCCACCCATCAGACACCAACAACGCTCTGAACAGTACTGATTCCAGTCAGAACGAAACCACACGCAGTCCTACAAAGGTGGAACGTAGCACCCACCCATCAGACACCAACAACGCTCTGAACAGTACTGATTCCAGTCAGAACGAAACCACACGCAGTCCTACAAAGGTGGAACGTAGCACCCACCCATCAGACACCAACAACGCTCTGAACAGTACTGATTCCAATCAGAACGAAACCACACGCACTCCAGCAACAACGGATCCTAGCACTCTCCCAGAAGACACAAACACCAGTTCACACAATTCCACTGAAGATGAGGATGACACCCACCACTTTGCAGCGGGGTCCACATGTGCCTTGAGAATAATTGTTCCAGATCTGACTTTCGCCAGAGTGAGGATTCCAAAATTGAACGTGACTTTCTGCACGGGTTCTGGGGATATACTGGCGGTTGAAACGCGAATAGAAATGCTAAAGTATTGTGAAGACACGATACTGTTCTTGGGTACTGGAAAGGACGGTGGTGTTGTTCTCACCTTGGAGGTCAAAGAAGGTGAAGGTCGTGAACGGTTAGGGATGACGGTTTCTGGCGGCGTTGTCTTATCACTGGAACCTGCTTGGATGGGTGAGTGCATGCATTTCCGGTTTTGAGTCCTTTGGCTGTCTGTCTATATTTCTTCTGTTTTTCTTGTTTGGGGTTGGCGGTTGCATGTCTAATAGGTTGTACGAGAACGTAGGCTATGCCTGTCTCATATATTAGAAAATCAAACATAACACCCGTAAGCCACAAAAACAAGAGACCCGGCTGTACAAATCCAAAAGGCACGCAAAATCTAAAAGATTCGAGTCTTCTATATATAGTTTGGACACAGCGCCTTTAACATTTTCTTAACAAACTTAAAGACCTGTACGTAAAGCTTGAAGTTTTTAATTTTGAAACTGTGCCTGGACTTTTGCTTTCATTATTCTTTGTCCTATGTCAGAAGCAGAAGAATGTTTTTCACAAAGGCGCCGGAAGTTGGACACGTATATATACACACACACAAATTTAAACGAAAAACAATCACCATTTTTTGTTCAGGTTCCATCATTCCGCCACCAGATGGTTCCAGAGGGCATGAATTGTTAAACCAGTGGTTCATGCTAAAGGTACCCTCAGGTCACGTGCTCATGGTCAGCCTACATGTACGCGACAACGATGTGATTCTTACTATGCCCTGCAGTAGTGACACTGAGTTACCCTTCATCATCCATTATTCAAATACAACGTCCTTCACAGAACCTTTCACCTTTGCTGAAGAAATGACGAATGCTGTTTTGAATTCGAGCGCGAATTCCACGACGCCTGGCGATAATGCTTCAATCGCGAATGAAAGCGTTGCATCGTCCAACATTCTCTATCTCTTCTCATGTGGCGACAGAGGTTCATCTTTTCCTCGTGTGATTTCAGCAGATGTCTTGATCTTACGCTACAACAAAACCGAAACACAGAACATATTGTTAAGCAGACGCAGATCTTTTTATCTTCGTTACTCTTTGCACGAAGCGTCGAAAGCCGCGCAAGAGACCGCAGACGGCAATTGGCAGTGTTCGGTACCAAACTGGCCCGATTTTAAACACCATTTTCCGTGTGACATACACACACAGTGTGTCAACGGCGAAGACGAACTGCAGTGCGCATATACTACAGAATCTTGCGGCCCTGGATTTATCTCTGTCAATGAAAACTGTTACTTTACTTTAAACAATGACGATGCTATCACGTGGTTGAAAGCGAACGAGGCCTGTGCCGCGCGTGGCGGATATTTGGTGAGCCTTAACTCCCCTGAGGAAATGAATGGGGTCATGAAGCTGCTGGAGTTACGTCCCTTGGAGGAACTCGTTTTTATTGGTCTCCAGCCTGCTAGGGATAGTTTACCCTACATGTAAGTACAATACACCTAAAGGGGAAGCTCATTTATTTATCCATTTATTATGTTAAATTTGTTAATGTATACTTATGTCTTTGTTTGTGTACCTGAAAAAAGTGTCGGCAGGTTTGAAGCTAGTCCAATGATATGGGGTAACTAGGTCGTCTGTATGGTGCCTTTGCTCCAGAATGCATAGTTTAATCAATCAATCAAATTTGATACACAAGATCCTTAATGCGAGTCAGGATAAAAGATTCCAGAACTTGTGTTGCTTATTTTGTCCATTTACAATACAGAATCTTCACCAAGGGAGGCAGACTGTTTCTCACATGTATACTAAAGTTCAAATCTGCATAAAATCTTCATGGAGACGCACTCCAAACACAGCTATTTTTCTGTCATCGCTAAATACACAGGTACAGAAATTCGTGGTTGTGGTCAGACGGCACCATCGCCAACTACGTCGACATCGTGCCAGAGAAAGACATGGCGTGCGCAGCCATCCGAAATCATCACCTTCACAACGACTATTACAACAGCAACAACCACTACGGCAACAACATCACACTGACTACCATCCACTGTAATACTCCTTACAAAGCTCTGGTTCTGTGCGAAGTGGACCGTGAAGACACGCTTGACCAGTCTACAGAGGACAACACACATCTCCTCGAATCTATTTCACTTTCAAAATGGCGTTCTCAGGAAAGTAGCCAAACTCGCTTCATCCAGTGTCCTGCAGGTCACATGACCCACACTGCCTTCGCCTGTGACGTACAGGCCACATGCTTCGCGGAGGACTTCATCACGTGTGACGCACCTGTGACGCCACTTCCGCCCATGTTTAAATGTCTGTGCGCCGACGAGAGGGTCCCCTATAGCTCCGTGTGCGATCACCGGACCGACTGCCGGGATGACAGTGATGAGGATTTCTGTGTCTTCGAGGAGTGCAAGGGGAGTGACAGGTTCAGGTGTTCCTTGCACCAGGTAGGTTAAATTCTAACTAGTGTGACTTCTAGGTGTTGGTTGGTCGGTTGGTTGGTTTGATATTATTGTTTATAGTCCATTCGGCAGTTGCCCCCGCGGGTTAGGGGGAGTCCCATATTGGTTGGGACGAGAAAGAATTTACCCGATGCTCCCCAGCATGTCGTAAGAGGCGACTAACGGATTTTGTTTCTCCTTTTACTCTTGTTAAGTGTTTCTTGTGTAGAATATAGTCAATTTTTGTAAAGATTTTAGTCAAGCAGTATGTAAGAAATGTTAAGTCCTTTGTACTGGAAACTTGCATTCTCCCAGTAAGGTAATACATTGTACTACGTTGCAAGCCCCTGGAGCAAATTTTTGAAATGCTTTTGTGAACAAGAAACAATTGACAAGTGGCTCTATCCCATCTCCCCCCCTTCCCTCCGTCGCGATATAACCTTGAACGGTTGAAAACGACGTTAAACACCAAATAAAGAAATAACTATTCGGCAGTAAATGCTGTTACAGACCGATGTAAGTCTGTTTCCTTTTTCAGTTGACATGGAAAGCTCCATGCTTGAAACTCTTTACAACCAGGTCTATCACTGTAAAAACTAAGGTACTAAAACTTAATCGCTTTCACATTTTGTTCTTCAAATCTTGTTCAAAATCTTGATCTCTTTTAAAACATGAAAAATCTTGTCCGGGGGAACATCCCTGCTTCTAGGAGTTAGATAAGACTGTCTTTAAAAGCAGGCAAAGTGTTCGGGTTTTTTACTGATAAAATAATGTTTGTTTTCTTGTAACTAAATCTAAGATGGTGAGCTGAACTTTTCTGTACACGAGAAATAACATGCCTTTAATCCATGGCGATACGGACTTGATTTACGAAACAAATATCTGTATTCTAAAGTTGTTCAGACACTTTGCCTGTCAAACATTTCCACATTGCATTGATGCTTGTTTCAATGCGAGTGACTTTTTGATATATATACGTAGACGTAACATTGTTAGGTGAACTTGACATGTTTGAACAAGAAATCTAACCTTTTATTTTTTGTGCAAACAGCAATGCGTCCCTCGCAACAAAATATGCGACGGACAACATGACTGCAAGGACGGTTCCGATGAAGGGAGTCAGTGTGAGACTCCCATCACCATGACAACCTCAACTCCCCGGCCTCCCGTCTTCATCGACCTGGACCATAGAGCTACACTAGTCGTCAGTGCCAACGCTTCTCTAGCTCTACGGAACGCATCCCTAGTGTGTCCTGACTCGCATTTCACGTGCTGGCGAAGCAGCAAGGACTGTCTGCCTGTCTTCCTTCGGTGTAACGGGCTTGCTGATTGTCCCGGGCGTGAGGTGATGTATTTTTTGTTTAAATTATCAGATACGACCAGATGACAGACGGAAGCAAAGAAAAAGGTTATCCTTTGAGAAATATTGGAATAAGGAAGCAATACACTGGTTTATATTCAACCCTCCACAGCTGGGGAATTAATACATAGGACCTAGCACAAAAGCTGTTATCATCTGCCGTGAATACTGTATGAAACCTCTGAATGCTCCGTATTGGTTTGCTGTGAGCAACAATATTTTTAAACACGAGGTGATCTACAAATGCTATATAGCTTTTTGGTTTGGTCGTCAAGGCAAAATCTACTGTGAAGTCTGGCAATCAGAAAAACGGTTATATTCCTATCACAGTGTATGCTCTAAAATGCTAATTATTACACCATCTTCCAGGATGAAGTCGAGTGTCAAATGACCACCTGTCCAGGATTTTACCACTGCAGGGGGTCGGGTACCTGCGTCCACCCAGACCACGTGTGCGACGGCCTGTACCAGTGTCCGCAACACGACGACGAACTGTTCTGCTCATTTACATGCCCATTGGGGTGCACGTGCTACGGCTTGTCATTTCAGTGTCACGATGACTTTCAGGTAGAAGTTTACCCACAACTGCGCTACCTAGACGCTAGCAAGTCAGGACTGAGTCTGGGAAACTTGACGAAGAACAGGCAGCTGGTCCATCTCGACCTGTCTAAGAGTGGGTTAAGTGAGCTGCAGAAGGGGGTTCGACTGCCTAACCTAAGATCTTTATATCTTAGTGACAACAGCTTGAAAGTCATACCAGAGGAAGTTTTTCGCGACATGAGAAACCTGCGTTCGTTATCGTTGGCTGGCAATCCTTTGTCGTTGCTGTTTCAGTCACATCGTTCTTCGTCATCGTCGTCGTCTTCTTCTGCAGTTTTGCTCTCCAACCTCAAAACTCTCGACCTTTCGCGTGTACCCATCGCAGAGCTGCAGAAAGATACACTGGTGTCGCTAGGCGCTCCGAACTTGGAGGTTCTAAACTTCACCGACTGTGGAGTTCAAAGCGTGGGGCAATCGTTTCAGGCTCTCAAAAATCTCCGAGTGCTTGATCTCACAGGTTGTCCGATGAGCGAGTTCCCACTGACAGTCTTCAAAGACCTCAACAATCTAGAAACAGTTCTGTCTGACAACTACAAGCTCTGCTGCAGAAGCGTCCTGCCTTTGGGTTTTGACATCAGCGGCCGGTGCGTCTCTCCTGAAGACGAGGTCTCTTCCTGCGACTCTCTGCTTCGTTCTAACTACTACCGCTTCTTCGTCTACACGCTGGCGGCCTTTGCAGTGCTGGGGAACATCGGGAGCATGAGCTACAGGATCTTCGTTAACCGAAGAGACAGCACCCAGACCGCTAGCGTGTTCGTGTCCAACCTCTGCATGGCCAATTTCATCATGGGCGTGTACTTGGTCATAGTCGCTGCGGCCGACTGGAACTACAGAGGGTCTTATGTATCTGGGGACAACGCCTGGAGAAAAGGCATAGCATGCAAAACGGCAGGCTTCCTCTTCGTCCTGTCCAACGAGGTGTCGGTTTTTCTCGTCTGCTTGATGACCTTTGATCGCTACCTCATCCTGCGTCGGCCGCTGAGTGTGTTGAACTTCAAAAAGTGGTCAGCCCATGGGGCCAGCGTGGCTGTGTGGATTGGGGGGTTCGTGCTGGCTGGGGTACCGCTGCTTCCGGTGACGTCACACTGGCGATTCTACAGCCGGTCCGGTCTGTGTGTCCCGCTGCCCGTCAGTCGAGATGATTACCCCGGACATGTCTACGCTTTCGTTGTCTTCAACGTCGTCAAGTTTGTCATCTTCCTCGTCGTCGCCGTCGCGCAGGCTCTCATTTACATTGCGGTTAGAGGCACCAGGTTAGTGAAATGATTCGGAATAACGTGGATCGAGTGTGTTTGTGTGTTTTTCGGCATGTGTGCACGCATGTTTATATTTTTGTTGTTGTAATGGGATTAATGGATGTAGCATTGGGCGTTGAGATGAAGTGTGTATTGCGTATGAATTCTTCAAGTTAAACTCATGCAGTGACGGTTGATAGATACAAGCCAAGAACTGATCAGTTTGGGTTTTGTTTTCCCCCTTTCGTTTGCTCAATCCACCGACATTAAAATAAACGGACCAGCTCATCAGGATGGCATTGACCTTTCTGTCTCTATTTCACGGTTACTCAACTGTTTGTCCTCAGACTTCCCACGACAGCAGCTAGGCAGCAGAAGAAATATCTTGACCCATATTCCATTTAAGTCATCAGGTTTGGTGAGGGAGGCGGGTGGAGGAATGTAGGAAGGAGGGAAGGGGGGTTTGTGACTTCTTCTTCTTCGTTCGTGGGCTGAAACTCCCACGTACACTCGTGTTTTTGCACGGGTGGAATTTTACGTGTATGACCGTTTTTACCCCGCCATTTAGGCAGCCATACGCCGCTTTCGGAGGAAGCATGCTGGGTATTTTCGTGTTTCTATAACCCACCGAACTCTGACATGGATTACAGGATATTTTACGTGCGCACTTGGTCTTGTGCTTGCGTGTACACACGAAGGGGGATAAGCCACTAGCAGGTCTGCACATAAGTTGACCTGGGAGATCGGAAAAATCTCCACACTTAACCCACCAGGCGGCCGCGGCCGGGATTCGAACCCTCGACCTTCCGATTAGGAGGCCGACGTCTTACCACCACGCCACAGCGCCCGTCGGGGGGTTTGTGACAGTACCTTTCTTTCTTTCTTTATTTGGTGTTTAACGTCGTTTTCAACCACTCAAGGTTATATCGCGACGGGGAAAGGGGGGAGATGGGATAGGGGAAAGGGGGGAGATGGGATAGAGCCACTTGTTAATTGTTTCTTGTTCACAAAAGCACTAATCAAAAAATTGCTCCAGGGGCTTGCAACATAGTACAATATATGACCTTTCTGGGAGAATGCAAGTTTTCCAGTACAAAGGACTTAACATACTGCTTGACTAAAATCTTTACAAACATTGACTCTATTCTATACAAGAAACACTTAACAAGCAGGGTCCCCACTGGTTTTTAGAAACAAAATTCCATGACTTTTCCATGACTTTCCATGAGCCTCAATAACATTTTCCATGACTAGATCCACAGGTCGCCATTTCCGAACACGCAAACTTTTTACGTCTTGTCACTGCCAGTTTTGACACTGGCTTGCTTTGCACTGAATTTGAGTCAGTTTCTACGCAGTGTCTCTTCGACAAGCAAGTCAAGCATTTGCTACGCAGTCAGATTATCGGTAATGTTTGCTGGTCCTGTCATTTCAAAGGTTAATTGTTTTTCTTTCTTATTTTTGTTAAATTCCATGACTTTCCATGACTTGAATTGGAATTCCATGACTTTCCAGGTCTGGAAAATTAAAAATCAAATTCCATGACTTTCCAGGTTTTCCATGACCTGTGGGAACCCTGAACAAGGGTAAAAGGAGAAACAGAACCGTTAGTCGCCTCTTACGGCATGCTGGGTAGCATCGGGTAAATTCTTTCTCGTCCCAACCAATATGGGACTCCCCCTAACCCGTGGGGGGTGCGACAGTACCTAAACACGCGAAAAGACCAAGAATGCAGTGATGTCATGTAAACAATGGTTTCTGGTTGATGGCTTATTTTCCTTACTCTTTTCTACCAGGCACTCCATGATTGCCGTCAAGTCCAAAAAGTCCATGGACGCCATCGTGGCGCGTCGCCTGGCGGCAGTGGTGATGACAGACTTCCTGTCCTGGTTCCCCATCGGTCTTCTCGGTGTACTCGCCTCCGCGGGGCTGGCTGTGAGCAGCGAGGTCCAGGTGGTGCTCGCAATCCTCGTGCTGCCGCTCAACTCTGCGCTCAACCCCCTGCTCTACACGCTGAGTATGGCCGCGGACCTGAAGCGCAGTCGCATGAAGGAGAAGATCCGTGTGGACGTGCTGTCCCAAGCTCGGCGGGCTCGTCTGGCTGAGAACGAGACCCGGGCGGTCTCCTTTGCCATCACAAGCATATGAGAGTTACTGTCTTCCTTAATTGCAAGGGTAGAGTCCGACTACAGACTTACTGAAATCTACAAAGGGTAGCGGAACTGGCGGGGAGGGGGCAGGGGGGAGACTGCCCTTCCTCCTGTCCTTTTTACATTTAGTCAAGTTTTGACTAAATGTTTTAACATAGAGGGGGAATCGAGACGAGGGTCGTGGTGTGTGTGTGTGTGCGTGTGCGTGTGTGTGTGTGTGTGTGTGTGTGTGTGTGTGTCTGTCTGTGTGTGTAGAGCGATTCAGAGTAAACTACTGGACCGATCTTTATGAAATTTTTCATGAGAGTTCCTGGGTATGATATCCCCAGATGTTTTTTTCATTTTTTCGATCAATGTCTTTGATGACGTCATATCCTGCATTTTGTAAACGTTGAGGCGGCACTGTCACACCCTCATTTTTCAATAAAATTGATTGACATTTTGGCCAAGCAATTTTCGACGAAGGCCGGACTTTGGTATTGCATTTCAGCTTGGAGGCTTAAAAATTAATTAAAGCCATATGTACTCGATGACTATACACGCTAATTGCTTTACCAACAGCTGGAGACAGACTAAATTAAGTTCCCTGCAAAATATTGTGGTCTAGGACCCCTTAAATGTTGAGATATATTGAATTTTCATTTTGATCTGGATCGTCCTATTTATAGATTTGGCAACACATGTAACGTTGATGCAAGGGAGAGAACACCGCGGCTTTGTTGACATCCTCACTTTTTCAGAGGCTAGAACAAGCTGTAATGCATGTATTATGGTCCGCGCATGGTGACGTATCGTCATTATATGGTCTTATGGTGCGTTTGACATCGATTGTGGGCAAACTACACTTTGTAAACACGGGAGTGCGTTATTAACTTTGGTCATTAAAAATCTGAAAATTGTAATTAAAATTATTTTTTTTATAAAACTATCCAAAATTACGTTTATCTTATTCTTCATTATTTTCTGATTCCAAAAACATATAAATATGTTATATTCGGATTAAAAACAAGCTCTAAAAATTAAAAATATAAAAATTATGATTAAAATTAAATTTCCGAAATCGATTTAAAAACAATTTCATCTTATTCTTTGTCCGTTCCTGATTCCAAAAACATATAGATATGATATGTTTGGATTAAAAACACGTTCAGAAAGTTAAAAAGAATAGAGATATAGAAAAGCGTGCTATCCTTCTCAGCGCAATCGCTACCGCGCTTTTCTGGATTGTTTATTTCACTGCCTTTGCCACGAGCGGTGGACAGACGATGCTACGAGTGTACGGTCTTGCTGAAAAAATGCAATGCGTTCAGTTCATTCTGTGAGTTCGACTGAGCTTGACTAAATGTTGTATTGTCGCCTTACGCGACTTGTTGTTAATTGTTGGTGGAGGGGCGGGACAGGGTGTCTTTTGCCCACACCCCTTTCCAAACTCTGTAGGAGAGCTCAACAACAACAACACCAACACCAACACCAACACCAACAACAACAACAACAACAACATAACGATGACAGATTTGGATATGAAAGCTACCATTTCAATCACTAAAATTAACCAAACCTAACACGCGGAATGTTGAACTAACCAAAAACAACAAGATTACAAAGGGTTCTTTTTGATTGCACTTTTTCGTTCAGATCACGGACTACCAGTGATATGTCACATGTTGTCACACACATGCACATCGTAGATCACTATTCAGTCGTATATTATGATCGCTTGCTTCAACTGATCCACAGTGGTATTGAGTGTATATATGCCTCATAATTAAAGGGTGCAAATATTCCGCAGCCCACGAAAAAAGGGTAATTTGTAAACATCGTCTGCTACAAACTTTTTAGAAGCCATTCCACGCGTGTGCAATGTAGAAAGTGGCACAGAAATTATTGTGAAACATAAGATTCTGTTTGATCAAAAGTATATATATATACGGGTGTTTAAAAACTGGCACATTGATAAAGCAGAACAAAGATTAACGCCTCCCTATTGTATGCATGCACAACATCTACCACAGACAACGAAGAGAGCATCATACAGTGCAGAATAATACTAATAATTATGTCAAGATCCCAGAACACGGCAGGGGCGTACCGCGTAAGCTGTCTAAGGGGAGATAACAAACCTAGTGCCAGTTATATGGAACCGGTCTACATTTAAATCGCTTACGTCCCTTTGTTTTTTCACAACGCCATGAAGCTAAGCTTTATGAGTAAATCATTCAGAAAAGGTCCCTCAGGCAAAAATGTTGCTAAGCGTTTAAAAACACTATGTAGATTTATTTTACAAATAAAACAGAGAGGTTAAAGATAGAGGGTACTGAACACATACAAAAGAAAATTTAAAAACCAAACTCAAACACGCATCACTCTGTCAACTTTTTTCAACATTCATTTGTTTGAACATCAGTGTGAAAAACAAAAACGGAAGCCCTGGAAGTGTGTGAAATCACATTCAAGCCAGAGGACACACAAGAAAAAATACCTTAGTTGATCAAGTATTTTTTTTATTTTGGTGACTTCAGCAACAAACTTAAATCATTTATCAAAAATACAGTTGGCATGCCAAACAAATGTGGTTGTCACAGCACAGATCTAACACAACACATGTTTCACTGAAATTCCTTAGCCCTGGATATTAACTGACTCGCCAACACCATCCTACCCCACCCCCACCCCCATCCTCACAACTGAAACAAGCACAAAACATGACAGAAGACACTGACAAAAATGTTTCACAAAAAGTAATCCATTTTGATTTAAGCTGTTGACAATGTAGGTACGCCTAGAGGGTTTGAACAGTCTCCCAGATGCGCTAGCCAACGTTAAAATGCTTTCTTTCTTTACTTTATTTGGTGTTTAACGTCGTTTTCAACCATTCAAGGTTATATCGCGACGGGGAAAGGGGGAAGATGGGATAGAGCCACTTGTCAATTGTTTCTTGTTCACAAAAGCACTAATCAAAAATTTGCTCCAGGGGCTTGCAACGTAGTACAATATATTACCTTACTGGGAGAATGCAAGTTTCCAGTACAAAGGACTTAACATTTCTTACATACTGCTTGACTAAAATCTTTATAAAAATTGACTATATTCTATGCAAAAAACACTTAAAGGTACTGAACTTGTCAAATCCAGGTGCACGGAGCCCCTGGGGCTTTTAGTCATACCTCAGGCAGCTATCCGTTAGAAGAACTACCAAGTTTCATTGACTTGCACCCAAAGAGTCAAGAACTGCGATTTTTTTTACGAATTAATTTCGGACTCTGTCCCGGCTGGTCTTGACCTATTTTTGGATCTAAATTTAGATCAGGTCACCACATCATGCACAAAAAGACACGTCACTAGTAGCAAACTATGTCAGACATCATCATGAGTTTGTGTAAAACAAAATGGAGGCCGGAATCACTCAGTTGAATCGAACTCCGACCAAACACCACGTAATAACTAGGTTAATTTATGCACTCGCATGAACAAGCCAACTGTCGAGCTTCACAGATGTCGTCGTTGGGTAGTTTTGGGTTTGTTTTACTACCATAGGAGGATTTTTGAACTGTAAATGCACTCAGCTGCAACAAAAACGCAAAACGAAGGCTGTGAGCTGCACTGTGCCTTTAACAAGGGTAAAAGGAGAAACAGAATCCGTTAGTCGCCTCTTACGACATGCTGGGGAGCATCGGGTAAATTCTTCCCCCTAACCCGCGGGGGGCCCAGACGCGCTAGCCAACTTTAAAATGCATGCAAGTAAATTGGTCCATAACTTATACAACTGACTAATGGCAACCAAACAACATGCCATTACTGTATCATAACAAAATGGAGAAAACACGTTCAGTTCCTCACATCAACACCCTGATGCTCATGAATACATCTTTTACCCATCAAATAAGATGTACATCTATAACTAACATCTATATAGTTATCCTCGTTTTTCCTGAATACAAGTATGGACAAAAACGTTTCATACATCATCAAGCTGACTGATAACTTTAAACTAGTTGAAACATTCTCAATCACACAACAGCTGCACAAACGTGTGAACTACTATTAGAACATAACAACTGACCATAATAATCTTATACATCGAGATACAATGACACCTGTGATGAAAGGACACCCCTGGGAGGTCCCTGCATTGCAAGCGGCCTGTTATGACAGATATATGTTGGTCAAAATAAATGGCAAAGACATCTAAAGTGTCCTCTCATTGGAGTGGCCTTTTTATGTGATGAGTACCACTGTTACAACCCCACCACCACCATCATCATCATCATCATAAAACTGACCATAATCAATCAATATGAGGCTTATATCGCGCATATTCCGTGGGTACAGTTCTAAGCGCAGGGATTTATTTTTTATTTTATTTTTTAATTTTTTTATTTTATGCAATTTATATCGCGCACATATTCAAGGCGCAGGGATTTATTTATGCCGTGTGAGATGGAATTTTTTTTTACACAATACATCACGCATTCACATGGGCCAGCAGATCGCAGCCATTTCGGCGCATATCCTACTTTTCACGGCCTATTATTCCAAGTCACACGGGTATTTTGTTGGACATTTTTATCTATGCCTATACAATTTTGCCAGGAAAGACCCTTTTGTCAATCGTGGGATCTTTAACGTGCACACCCCAATGTAGTGTACACGAAGGGACCTCGGTTTTTCGTCTCATCTGAAAGACTAGCACTTGAACCCACCACCTAGGTTAGGAAAGGGGGGAGAAAATTGCGAACGCCCTGACCCAGGGTCGAACTCGCAACCTCTCGCTTCCGAGCGCAAGTGCGTTACCACTCGGCCACCCAGTCCTGTAATAACCTTGCATACCGTTATGACAGGTACATGTTGGTCAAAATAAATGGCAAAGACATCTAAAGTTTCCTCTCATTGGAGTGGCCTTACATGACGAGTACCACTGTTACAACCCCATCACCATCATCATCATAAAACTGACCATAATAACCTTGCATATGATGTGGTACATTTTTTTTAATACAACCTTGACACAACACTTAGCATACTGCAACCGAAGTAACATCATATTATGGACTTGTCACTGAGGCACATTAAAAAACTGCTCCAAGTCTGGTACATCCGATGATTTCTTCTTCAACTTCACTGTGTAGTATTCACCATCCATGGACTTGTCCGGCTGCAAAAAGAAAGACATTCTGTCACTCTTGTTTGCTGTAGATCTAAGTTAAAATTAAAACTAGCCCTGAAAGAACACATGGAGAGACTCACTCACACTAGTCACAGTGTTAACACCATGCCGTTAAAGATCAAAGGCAATTTGCACTGAAATGTTTTGTCGTTTGTCGCATTACAAAACTTTTGTGGAATCTGAAAAGAATGAAACCTATTGACCTACACAATTTGGCATGTTAGAGCATCATTGCTAGATAGAACAAGTCAACTCAAATGACCCTTTTGAATAGAGATTAGAATTTAAACTGTTGTTTTCATTGACACGCTAATGTTGTTTAATTTTAGCTGTTCTAATCATTTGTTGATTTTAACAAAGGAAATGTACGTTCTGCTAATTTCATTTACGAGGCTGGCCGTGTTTCTGGTTCAACTGTATAATAATTAATATGAAAGCACAAGTAAAACCAAGCAGTTTACTGCATGCTTGTGGGAATTAAAGTAATGGCCTTATGGAGGACTGGGTGGCCGAGTGGTAACGCATTTGCACTCGGAAGCGAGAGGTTGCGAGTTCGACCCTGGGTCAGGGCGTTAGCAATTTTCTCCCCCCTTTCCTAACCTAGGTGGTGGGTTCAAGTGCTAGTCTTTCGGATGAGACGAAAAACCGAGGTCCCTTCGTGTACACTACATTGGGGTGTGCACGTTAAAGACCCCACGATTGACAAAAGGGTCTTTCCTAGCAAAATTGTATAGGCATAGATAAAAAATGTCCACCAAAATACCCGTGTGACTTGGAATAATAGGCCGTGAAAAGTAGGATATGCGCCGAAATGGCTGCGATCTGCTGGTCGATGTGAATGCGTGATGTATTGTGTAAAAAATTCCATCTCACACGGCATAAATAGATCCCTGCGCCTTGAGTCCGAGTCTGGAGATATGCGCGCGATATAAGACTTCATATAACATAACATCTTGCTGCAGTGTATTAGGTTATACACACACACCCAATGAGCCTCCTCGCAAAGATCTGCCTAGTGTTTTTTGTTTTTTTAACAATTAGTATAGAATAAGACTATTAAGAGACGTCAGCAACGATACCTTGCCCAGTTTACTGTGGGTGTCAGCATCAATAGGAGCAGAGTTATGGAACTTGATATCTCCACTCTTGGTCTTGGCTTCCAGTTTGGCTACAGATTTGCTGCAACCGAAAGTCTAGTGTCAAGAATAGCCCAAAGTTGAAGAGATTAATACCGTCAGAATAAGAAAAATGTAGCCGTTTAGAATTAAAGTTAAACGTGCAATGCAATATATGTGTGTGTGTATGTGTGTGTGTGTGTGTGTGTGTGTGCATAGTTCTGTCACACACACAAAAATACACATGTGCTTGTGTGTTTACATGTGTGTGTGTGTGTGTGTGTTATCAAGTACCTGTCTGTTGTAAATCTTGCTCAAATAGAATCAAGAGCTTTGAGAATGTATTATTTTGTATTTTGTTCTGCATATTGAGTTATACTCTCCTGAAAAATAACCTTTTCAGTTTCATGGTACTTGAATTTGTAACTGCTCGTAATTTTTTTTTCTCATTGGTACAAGTTTTGTTCTTTTTTTTCTTGATTTTTTGTTCTTAATTTTTTGTTCTTAATTTTTTTTAATTAAACCAAAATAAAATTAAGTAATTCTACACCTTGTTTGAGATTGTTTCTTCACCTACACATGTAAAATGTAAAAATAAAAAAACAAATAAATAAATAAAGCAAACTAAAAAATGAACAAGTGATTTTAACCCATTTGACCCCAGGCCAGCGGCAGCCATTTTACTATGAAATCCCATGTACAGGGAAGTAATTCCGTCACATGTCACTTGTACAAACATTTAAAAAATGAAATAAAATGCTGTTTGAAAAGTTTGACTCACCTGTGTATTTTTCCTTGATGCACAAAACATCATTCCTTCAAATACAATTTTTTTTTTTGCAGCTACACAGCACAGGAATGTATTAAAAAAAATCAGAAGTACAAAATTTCACTTTCACGCAAGCACCAACATCAGTGTCTGGTCTCTTATACTCTTTCAAAACAGTGTCAGACTATTGAAAACACACAGACTTGCAGCAAGGGTCCAACCTCCACAAAAGAAAAAGCTGCAGAAGGCTGCTACTGCAGCAGTTCCAAATGAAACTGAGCAAAACAGTGTCCCTTACACAGGTCTAAGTCCGTAAATCCCTGAAAAACATCGTTGTCATCGTCCGAGTCCCCCATGAAGTCGTACCAAAACTCTGCGTTTGATCGTGTATCCATTTCGAAGTTTCAAAAAATCGCTACTCCTCTCACAGTGAACCAATTTTCAAGAAGAAAACATGTGCATAACCGGAAGGAAGTCGCGAAAACAACGAAGTCTCGTCCGCGAGAGTCTCGTTTATAACAACAACAATGGCTGCGCCTTACTGAGACACGTGTTTAGCGGCTGGTAGCGGGCGCCCCGCGGTCAGCCACTGCAGAAAAACAGCGGGCGCTCCGGGGCCAAATGGGTTAAACTTTAAGACAACCAGATATCAAAATTGAAAACACTTGATCAGTTTTTGCCGGGATCCGAGTCCTGGCAGGACTAACCCCGTCAACAGAGTCATCATTGACTAATATCAGTCAAGCACGCTGACAGTCAACTTTATTTGAGCAACAGATATTCTTTATCTTTTTTTTTTTAGCACGTTCTTCTTCTTTTTATTTGTTCATGGGCTAAAACTCCCACGTTTAACTCATGTTTTTGCACGAGTGTTTTTTGTACGTGTATGAACATTTTTACCATGCCATTTAGGCAGCCATACGCCGCTTTCAAGGGAAGCATGCTGGGTATTTTCATGTTTCTATAATTCACCTAACTATGACATGGATTACAGGACCTTTTCCATGCGCACTTCATCTTGTGCTTGTGTGTGCACACAAAGGGGGATAAGGCACTAGCAGGTCTGCACATAAGTTGACCTAGGAGATCAGAAAAATCTCCACCCTTCACCCACCAGGCTACTGCACAGCCGTGATTTGAACTCACGACCTTCCGATTAGGAGGCTGATGTCTTACCCACTAGGCCACTGCGCCCATCTTTAGCACATTCATATCTTACAGACAACTTTCTGTAAAATATTGACTTAAGATAAAAAAAATTAAAAAACATTTTTTTTTTTAAAGCACTCACTCTCCATTGCTGTGCCAATCCCACATGATGTTCTTCTTTTCCACATTCTTGCCCACCTTGTAACTCAGCACAAAACTGCTGCCAGCCAGCCGCACCCCGCAGTTCACTGTCGCACCAAAAAACATGCACATGTAAAAGTGTGAAAAATATAAAAAAAATATAAACAAGAAGAGCAAACGCTCGATCGAGTCACTTTCGCAGTTCTGAATATTATATGAGGCATCAGATGGACAGGAAGAAATTGCTATTCACAACACAATGAGTCACGTTCACATAAAATTTGAGCCCGGTCACTTTTATAGTTTCCGAGAAAAGCCCAACGTTAAGTTGTGTGTTGCCGAACAGAAAAGGCTAGTTATCTCCCTTGTTTTTCTGATAACGTTCGTAAAAAGGCTACAGATGTAAATACTTTGATGTAAAGAATAATCCTACAAAGTTTCAATCACATCCGATGAACTTTGTCAAAGATATAAAATGTCTAATTTTTCCTTTGACGCTGACCTGTGACCTTGAAAAAGGTCAAAGGTCAACGAAACCATCGTTAAAGTGTAGAGGTCATTGGAGGTCACGACTAAACAAAATATGAGCCCGATCGCTTTGATAGTTTCCGAGAAAAGTTTGTCAAAGATATAAAATGTCTAATTTTTCCTTTGACGCTGACCTGTGACCTTGAAAAAGGTCAAAGGTCAACGAAACCATCGTTAAAGTGTAGAGGTCATTGGAGGTCACGACTAAACAAAATATGAGCCCGATCGCTTTGATAGTTTCCGAGAAAAGTCCAACGTTAAGGTGGTGTCTACGGACGGCCGGCCGGCCGGCCGGACAGACTAACACTGACCGATTACATAGAGTCACTTTTTCTCAAGTGACTCAAAAAATCATGCACTAAGATGTTTGCATAATAAAATTGATTTACACTATACTAACTGCTGCAAATGCCGTATGGAATTTTTTTTTTTAAAGATTACTCAAAGTCAATTATAATGCAAGTTTTCTGGTCATACAGTATTAAAATGCTCACAGAAAAAAATAACCAAGGCAGCTCACAGAGACAAGTACACCAGAATGGGGTGGCAATAAAATAATTACTGAATAAACACACACTGGGCATATCCATCTACCCATTCCAACACTATTTTCCACCCAACCCTAGGACTTTTTTTTTTATCGAAAACGAACATCGATTTTGTTGTTGGCCTAACAGAACACATAAGAGCCATCACTGATCTTTGTATTACATATATTACCAGGCAGTCTGTCTCCTCCACCTCCGGCCATTTCTGTAGCTCCAGCTGTTCTGTTCTTTCCACAGTTCCCACTGGCCACGTTCTTGTCACCTCAGTCTCAGCTTCTCAGGGGAACACTGCAGGCTGAATTCCGGAAAAACACAGCAGAAACTTGCTCTATTTGTATTGTACATTGTTGGCACAGTAACAGCCTTTTCTCATTGTAGTAGACTAGTGTTAGGCCAAAGGAGAAATATTGTGTTTCTGTAACATGTCTCACAAAAATTAGCAAAAGCAAACATTTTAAACAAACACCTTTCAAAACATGTACATATAGTGTACAGCTCTTGCAGTCACAGGATAGAATCACTGTCAGTGGTATGAGTGTAACTTAACTCTCTACACAAGTTTTTTCACAGGTAACCTGTCAGTGACAAGAGTCAGTTAAAAGGCACAGTAAGCCTCCCGTAAACCATCACAGATACTGTCAGGCTTTTACACACAGTACAAACACCCTTTCATTTAAACACTCATTTAAGCCCTGGCGCCCCCCTCCACCCCCCACCCCCCACACACACACACACACACACACACACTTGCATTTTTGAGAGCATCCTACTCGCAAAAGGTCCCTATGTACCCTTTTAAAACCCTCATATTCTTGGCCTTTCTTTTCATTATGTTTGTTTGTTTGTTTGCTTAACGCCCAGCCGACCACGAAGGGCCATATCAGGGCGGTGCTGCTTTGACATTTAACGTGCGCCACACACAAGACAGAAGTCGCAGCACAGGCTTCATGTCTCACCCAGTCACATTATTCTGACATCGGACCAACCAGTCCTAGCACTAACCCCATAATGCCAGACGCCAGGCGGAGCAGCCACTAGATTGCCAATTTTAAAGTCTTAGGTATGACCCGGCCGGGGTTCGAACCCACGACCTCCCGATCACGGGGCGGACGCCTTACCACTAGGCCCACCGTGCCGGTCTTTTTCATTATGTCAGCAAAGATAGACTCCCATCATTTAAAAAAAAGATCAGATTTTCTCAGATTTGGGGATGATCTTAAGAGAGGGGTTTCACTGTAACCTCCTTGAGGTTATAACTTATGGGAACAGACCTCAACCAGTGGCAGTGATGTTCATTGTAATGGGATACTTGAAGTGGTACTATCACTGATAACACTAACAGCGAGGGCGGGATTTGGGGTGTAGGGTGGGGTTGGGGCAGGAGGATCAAGGATAATGATTGAGAGGAGGAGAGGGGGGGAGAAATCCAGTTGGTATAACTAAGGCAAAAAAAAAATAGGTCTGTTTAAGGTAACATAGGCCAAAAAAATAGGGTCGGTAGGTCGGGATTTTTTATTTTTTTCCCCCAAAAAAACATATTTTTACGTTATTTTGCAAAAAAAACAAAAGATTTTTTTTTTCCCCCCCAATGCCAAAAAAAGAGTCTAGGGTCGCGCGAAAAAAATAGGGTCGGTCTGGTTACCGTAAACAGACTATTTTTTTTTTTTGGCCAAAAGAGTGACCTGTTAGGCCAAAAAAAAAAATAGGTGTGGTTACGGTAACATTGCCCAAAAAAATAGGGTAGGTAGGTAGGCAATCACTTTTTTTTTTTTAAACTTTTTTTTTCTAATGTGTACAAATTAAACCTACTTGACAGGGAAATAAGTGTGCGACACGGGCGCTTTCGCTTTCATTGCGTTTTTTGCACTGGTTTTTTTTGTTTTTTTTTGTTTTGTTTTTTTGACAAATATAATAAAAAGTTATAGGATCGGCCCCTAAAAATAGGGTAGGTCGGGTTACCGTAACCACACCTATTTTTTTTTTAGGCCTTAGGTGAAAAAACTGTTTGGATTTAAGGATCTGAGTGGAGGTGTAAGATGAGGGTGGAGGGTGCAAGGGGGAAATAGATGTGTGGTGTGTGTTTTTGTTTGTGTAACTGTAAATTAATTAAGTGTTTGTGGGGGGTGGGGGGGGGGGCAAAGAGGGCAGACATGAGGTGATTAAGGGTGAGACTGAGAGTCAGAGTGCATGGGGGTAAATCCAATAGTTCTGTTTTTAAGGTCTAAAGAAAGAAGTCAAGAGTTTCCCAAATGTTCCAAGAACAACTTGATAAGTTAATTTCCTCCCGACCCTACCTTCCCCCCAAAATCACAAAAAAAACATAATAATAAATATATGTAAAACAATTAAGTTTGAGCCTTCACAGTCATACTCTTACCGGGGGGGGGGGGGGGGGGGACTGTGTACATCTGGACACCTATAATTTCTGATGCAGCTAAGTAAGACAAGTGGAAGTTTTAAACAAAAATAAGGCCAAGTTGTGTCAACTGTCATTTCATTTTAGGTAATCTTGAACTTTGGCGTGTTAAATTCATAGCTCAGAATCCAGAGGCATTTTAGTTTCCAAATTTGTAGAACCTGCACTTGTAATCATAACAAGACATTTTAGATCCCTTTGAAGTTACGGAATGTATTTTGTTTACATGGGTCAAAGAAGGAATTATCCGTATGATCAGACAAGGGAGACAACTCTTTTGTGTAAATAATGTCCCATGGTTGACAACGTGCGCCATTTTCGGTGCATTTTCGTCGATCGAACAACCAAATTAATTAATAATGCTTAAGTTTGAAGCTCAATCCGTCAATTAATTTCACGACAAATGTTCTTTGGCTTGCTTACATGGACTTGTATCAAAAATAAGTACAGAATTTCACTGGATTCTGAGCTATGAATTTAAAACGCTGAAGTTCAAGATGACCTCATTATAAATGTATGGAATTTAATTCTAAAGACATTATGTCCCGATAAGCTTAGTCAAGTTAGTGATCAATACGAATATATGTGATTGTGAACGAGCACATGGCAACGAAAATAAGTGTGCACTGAACGTTGATTTATTTCCACAACATCCATATGATGATATGTAACGTTAACCAATTTGTTCCCAGATCATTATTGCGGTTGTATTCACGCAAGCATACACTTACAATCACATTTGACGGTCAGAGGTTGTTGAAAACGATAGCTTTTTGATGTCTGAGTTGATGTAAGCCGCCATGATGCAGAAGGGAGCTAACTCTAGAAAAAATAACATGTCTGCGCGATTTGTCTGCGCTTGCCTTGCTTGTTGACAGTGCTCGTTGAAGACGTTTGTGGCTCAGACGGTGGTTGCAACAGGCAGGGCCGGACTACCGGGGGGGGGGGGGGGGGGGGGGAGTTATGGGGGTTGTGCAACCCCCCCCCTCTAGCCTAAACATGTACCTCACTTAATTATTTAAAACATTTTTTATTAGTGTTTATTTTATGCCGTTTCATGCAATGAGCAACCATTTTCCTATCTCAGAATATGACCTACAGGGGGAACATCCCCCTGGACCACCACTGGCACCCCCCCCCCCCCTCCTCTTAGCCTAGTCCGGCCACACTGAGTGGCAGGCACAAATGTCATCTGACTTAATTGTCACGGAGGCAATACCTAGGGATCGAAGGATTTGTGTTATCAGTTAGATTTTTTAAATAAAAACAAAACAAAACTGGATAACACGTAGCTTTTTGATGGCCGCAGGAGCGGTCATCTATTGGAATGCATTCGGAGAGGTGACATGTCTCGTTTTGTTACCGTTCTCACGAGATCAGTTAAAGATTTCTCTCTCTCTCTCTCTCTCTCTCTCTCTCTCTCTCTCTCTCTCTCTCTCTCTCTCTCTGTGATGTATGTCTTTGTCTGTGTCTCCCTCTACTGAGTCTCTCCCGCTTCTGTCTTTCTATGTCTGTCAGTCTCTGTCTATGTCAGCCTGTGTGTGTGTGTGTGTGTCAGTGTGTGTGTGTCTCTCTCTCTCGCTCTCGCTCATATGTCTCTCTCTCTCTCTCTTTCTCTCTCATCCGACTCCTGGCACACAGGTCAAAGCAGAGGTTAACTTGAGTGCACGTGTACCTAGCAGGAGGGAGGTGATTCGAGTCAGAAGTGGGGTTAAGCACTTTGGTCTTCAGTCTTTGGGTTATAGCTTTCGGTGGAGAAGATGCCAACATGAAATTGCACTATGATCTACTATTCAGTTATTGTCCTTGTCTATCGAACACGAAGACAGGAAGCTACAATCGCCCCAGGCCATAATTATATGCTCTTTGTTTCCTGAGCCTGGACCATAATATTGAGACGGTTACCTCATAGATCTGTTCATTCTTCAGTTTGTCGGTGTCAAAAGTTATACCCCGGGCCATTCCACACAACCGTTCTTTGTCCCGTTCCCGTACCAACCAAGGAATGCTGCCACAACAATGGAACGCTGCGCAAACGGCCGTTTTTTGGCATCTTTCAGCAGCGTCTGACCATAGTGGCAGCCGTCCTTGGTCGGTAATAAGGGAACGGGACCTAGAACGGATGTGTGGTATGCGGGTATGACAACTCAGTGTGTGAGAGCGCTACCGTTGCGTTACCGTTGTTTTAAGACGGTTCCTTTAACGATCCAAGCGTTCCGTTACCGATGGGTTGAGGTTCCATTTCCGTTCATTCTGATCGGGAGGGGAACGGCTAAAAAACATGCAGCCCAAACTCAGCCGTCCCTACTTTAGTTACGGCATGAGTCGCTCTTCAGTAGTAGGGCCGCCGCATCTGGCGTAAATTCAAGTTTTAAGGGATTTAAAAAAATGTCACTAATCGCCCCAAGAGCTATTCTGTTCGGGTTTGGGGTTGTTTTCATGTCGCCCACACTCATCAGGAATACGCCGTACTAAACAACAAACAGTTTTAACAATTAAAACATTTAAAAAAAAGGAAGTGTATGAGTGCTCAGTTATTCAAATTAAAAACACTGTTTAAGAGTCAGAGTTTTGGGACTGTATTTCTCATCATGGCGCATGTTTACATCATCTTTGACTCGATTGTCGTCCTACTTTTTGCACGCATCGCGCGGCTGCTGCCAGACGGTACAGATCAGTTTGAAATCGACCAAATGAGCTTCACAGACTGCTCGGTATTGAAAAGATGAGAACGCACACGAGCAATGTCTTAGTGTTAGTGTCTGGTTGGCCGGTCCTGTCACGATTTCATCTTTCGCCTGTGTACATATTTGCCCCTCGATATATACTCAAGACTGAAATGTTGTTTCCTGGTAAAATTAAGAAGTGAAATTATTTATGGACGAAAAGCATGTCAGTTTCTTGCATGTGAAGAAAATTGGTAGTGAAATGTAATAGATTTCACCCCCAAAATCGATTTATTCGAAAACGTGTACCGAGTGGTTACGTCCCTTGAGTAAGAAGGGAAACATTTTAGGATGAATCAAATTTCTAAGTTAAATTAAAAAAAAATTGGTCGGACAAATTTGGCCCCATGAATGTAAGGTGTACACAAGGTCGCTCATCAGTACTATCGAAGGGTGGTTTTTTGTTCAGTGTAGAGTTTATACTAGATCAACGAGGCCGAGAATCGAAATATCACCACGGCGAAAGATGAAAACGTCACACCGGTACTGTCTGGTCAAATGGGTCAAAATAGCCATTTCTGCGTCAGTTTTCGCTGCTTGTGGAATTCACTTCAAATACTCCTACGATACGAAAAAAAAGTAGTCCATCTGTAAACTCTGAATATGCAGATGACCTCTATAAATTATTCAATTGTACTCTGAAATCAAAGACAATGACCAATGACAGTTGAGATCGAAACTCGGTTGTGATGGGATATCCATATATGGTTGTGATGGAGTATTCAGAATAATCACCTCCTCAGCTAACAGAGACAAAGAGGCAGGTCATGGGATAAAAGATTCCACACATTGCCTTGGCAATCTGATCACAGATGAGATTACAGTTTGCAGGTTGAATCTATGAATCGGTACGACCAGAGATAGATCTGCATCTCTGGTACGACCTTCCAGATTATTAACAGTGGGTTCGTGGTCGGAATTAAGAGAGTGAGAGAGAGAGATGGGAAAGAGAAAGGGAGAGAGAGAGGGAGGGAGAGAGAGAGAAGGAGGGGCGAAGAGGGGAGAGGGAGGGAGAGAGAAGGAGAGTAATTGTGGGACAGAGGAGGGAGAGAGAGGGGATGGGGAGAGAGGGATAGGGAGGGGGCAGAGAGAGAGAGAGAGTGGGAGAAAGAGAGTGAGAAGGAGAGGGAGAGGGAGGGGAGGGAAAGAGAGGAGCCGAGAGAGGGAGGGAGGGAGGGAGACAGACATACACGGAGCGCAAAAAAATAAATACACAAAAGAACAAACACAACAATGAAAACAAACAAATAACAAAAACACACGAAAACCAATCGCAGCATCGAACGAACATGACGTCACAGTACTTTCGCCCACAGCGCTATACAGTCTAGGCGCAGTCACAGCACGCGCCAAAAGGAGGTGTGGCTTAGCTGGCCGTTTGTGCAGTAACCATGTCGGTATCAATTAAGCTCCACCGCCGCTTCGGTCCCTGTGTGTTATTTTGACCTGCCATGCTATGCAGGTCAAGAACTTTCCCACCGTCGGTAGCAGACTATCAAGTTTCCAAACGCTGACAACTCCGAAGACTCTGGAGAGAATTTCTCTATGCTGCAGAGGTTTGATGTACAGATTTCCCTGTGTCACTGCTCAAACCAGACCCGTTTTTACATTTAGTCAAGTTTTGACTAAATGTTTTAACGTAGAGGGGGGAATCGAGATGAGGGTCGTGGTGTGTGTGTGTGTGTGTGTGTGTGTGTGTGTGTGTGTGTCTGTGTGTGTCTGTGTGTGTAGAGCGATTCAGACTAAACTACTGGACCGATCTTTAAGAAATTTGACATGAGAGTTCCTGAGTATGATATCCCCAGACATATTTTTCATTTTTTTGATAAATGTCTTTTATGACGTCATATCCGGCTTTTCGTGAAAGTTGAGGCGGCACTGTCACGCTCTCATTTTTAAACCAAATTGGTTGAAATTTTGGTCAAGTAATCTTCGACGAAGCCCGGACTTCGGTATTGCATTTCAGCTTGGTGGCTTAAAATTAATTAATGACTTTGGCCATTAAAAATCTGAAAATTGTAAAAAAAAAAAATTTTTTTATAAAACGATCCAAATTTACGTTTATCTTATTCTCCATCATTGTCTGATTCCCAAAACATATAAATATGTTATATTTGGATTAAAAACAAGCTCTGAAAATTAAAAATATAAAAATTATTATCAAAATTAAATTTCCGAAATCAATTTAAAAACACTTTCATCTTATTCCCTGTCGGTTCCTGATTCCAAAAACATATAGATATGATATGTTTGGATTAAAAACACGCTCAGAAAGTTAAAACGAAGAGAGGTACAGAAAAGCGTGCTATCCTTCTCAGCACAACTACTAAACCGCTCTTCGTCATATCCGGCTTTTCGTAAAAGTTGAGGCGGCACTGTCACGCTCTCATTTTTAAACCAAATTGGTTGACATTTTGGTCAAGTAATCTTCGACGACGCCCGGACTTTGGTATTGCATTTCAGCTTGGAGGCTTACAAATTAATTAATGAGTTTGCTCATTAAAGTTGTCATTAAAATCGATTTTTCGCAAACAGATTTAAAATTGATTGCATTGTATTCTTCATGACATTCTGAATCTAAAAATACATACATATGTCATGTTTACTCTTAAAATGTGATCACAATTAACGAAAATAGATTAATTAGTCTTACGATTAAAATGTAAGAAATCGATCCAAAAATGATTTCATCTTATTCTTTATCGTTTCCTGATTCCAAAAACGTATAGATATGATAGGTTGTATTCAAAACAAGCTCAGAAAGTTAACAAGAATACAGAAAAGCGCGCTTTCCTGCTTAGCACAATACACTACCGCGCTATTCTGGCGTGTGCATATCACTGCGTTTTGCACGTGGGAGGTGAGCGGTTGAAAACGACGTTAAACACCAAATAAAGAAAGAAAGATTTACACCCAGTGTGTAAGAAAAACATTGAATACATTGACATTTTTCACGACAGACAGATAACTACAGCCTTTACTTGTATATAGATTGATGTTTTTCCTTTTTATATTCCTTTTAAAATTGATAAATATTTGTAAACCCTTCTCGGAACAGCTTTCGCAATTCATGTCCACCCACAGGCGCCGGACTATTCTGAATAACAGCGACTGCTCAAAGACCAACAGCAGACAATGATGAACTCGAACTGCCTGGAATCTGTGTTGCCTGTATCATTGCAACTCGCCTGCATGATCACATTTCTGTATTTGTCATGTAAATTCTTACAACCCCGGATAGAAAAACAAAAACAAAAACAGAACATGACGTCACACATTAAAAAAAACCCATGGCTTTAATTTAAATGTAGCAGCATTAACACTAAATGTTTGTTATAATGCAGTAACACTATTACATATCTGATTATTCTTGTTCACCTATTTCGTCTCTTCTACCCACAGAGATATAGAATATTCTATATCTCTGTGCCAAGTCAAGTCAAGTGCGCGTATTGTATGTGCCTCTTGTTTTATGGACTGGGCAAAGGATCTGCGCCTTCGGCTCTGAGTCAAGTTTCCATAGGCCGAGGGAAGTGTTTAATTAACCGTATCAGCACACGCATATCGTGCATTCCGAACGCGTGTACTGGAGTGACTGACAGGAGCTCAAGTTCTCCCTCCCTTAAAAATAAGGGAGTCTGCCGCGATCGCGCCTGAACTGTATAGTGGATGCACCGGCAAACACGGCGGCTCTCTAGCTCAGTTTCTGCTGGCACCGCCACCAGACTCGCACACAGTCCATCAATCCTCGGTTCCACTGTTCTGTGGCTCGTATGGAACCATAACATGGTAAACATCTTCCGTAAATGTTCAGGATATGTCCTCGGAAATATGATCCTTTGAACATCGATGTGATTTTGTTGTTTGAAGACTGTGCTTGCTGCAGAATTTGGTGTCAGGTGAGAAATGTGTGCGGTTGTCTTTTTCTGCAAGAATGTCAGTAGACATTCCTGTATTGTTGGTCTTTAGTGTGTGCAATTTTGATCTGTTTCACCACCATTTAGTACAAAAGTAAAGTCGGTAGACGTCTTGAAATACGATTCAGAATGTGTAGATAGCAAAACTGCTCTAAAAACAGACAAAGATCACATGTGAAGCCGGTGTAAGTCATCAGGGCTATGACGGTGGCCTTCTAAGTTGTACACAAACAATCGTGTCGATCGTGGTTACAGAGAAGGAATATTTCAGTGCTAGTAATGAGACAATGGATAACAATTTGACCATTTTGTGCACATTTGGGTTTCAAGGTAAAAACGCTATCCGTAAAATGCACTCATAGGGAAGGTAACGGCCCGCAAATCCCCCACATTTTGCCCAGCTTTCTGCAAGAAAAGTCTGCAGAAACTGTAGAACCAGACTCAAAACAACATGACTCAGAGCTAAACCGGCCTTCTACTGAATATTAAGCACTACTCTCTGCCTAAAAATGCTTTGTTTCTGCCTTGGAGGTTCCACAGTAAATGGCAATTGTTGTGGACCTTCCTGAATAGGAAGTAACAGAGAGGAATTCCATATTTACTTCGTATCTTATTAAAAGGTAAAATATCAAGATATTTTCCATTGAAAAATTGCTGATTATGCGAGTAGGCTAATGATATGTTCATCTTATTACACGGCTGAAGACGCCGATAAACATTGCTCGCGCCTCGCACGCGCAGAGGCAAATAATGGCCGTGTGTAGTCTTCGTTCCAGCTGTGAGAAAACCTGCCATTAGTGCCATCGGTATGCTCAAGAAATGGCTTCATGCATGTGTTGTTAATGATTTCGGTCTATTAGCTGAGAAATAGCCTCGTTGAGTAGTAGCTTGGTCACTGAGGCTATGTGTTTGTAAAGGTCCAGCGGCGTACCAAACTATACCCTTGTTTTTGGTTGTTGTTGTTTGTTTGTCTGTCGCATCATATTCATGAGCAAGGAGTGATAGGATAGGTAAGAAGCAGACACGGAAGAGCGAAATTGAATTGTATTTGTCGCTGCTTCTGTATACAAATGTTTTTTTCGACAATGATAAATTTTAGTTTTGCATGTCTGCGTCATAAACGACATGACCTGTATACTTTTCTAATTACAATGAATCTGTTAACTTGATCATATTCGCACTCCCTTTTTTTTTTTTTTTAATTTTTTTTTTTTAAACATGCTTGTCAAATGGAATGGAAGAACACAAGAAGTGTAACTTGATGTGTGTTTTCTGCGGAGGGACACTAATGGCCATCCAGTTTTATGTGTCAAACGGGACATACTCAGTTTCGCTGATCAAATCTTTGTGCGCTAACCAATAAGCTTGATGGTATCTTCTGTATCTTCAGAAGATATTGAACAGAATTCCGACAAGTCAGTTTTCACATCCAATTTTGCCTGCATATTGTTTTCATCATCAAATTTCAGTAAAACCGACCACTGTCTTATCATCATATCAATGCCCTAATCTTATCAGCCTGGTTTGGATAAATTCATGTTTTGAAAGATCCATATCATCCGTGCACTGCAAAACGATCACTGACCTAGTGTATTTGTACACTGCTGTTGACTTTAAACAAGATGGCGGTCATCGATTCGGTTTTCTTCCTCGCAATTCCGTTAACTAATTGACTTATGTAGAAATGATGAAGCATGCTGGACTACATCATTATATTTAAGTGTTTCTTCAAAGTACATAAACACTGTATTATAGCTGTCTATTCGGGAAAGTTTCGAACAAAGTGCGGAGCCAAGTTGAACCGCCTTATGAAAAATTTCATTTGAGCAAAATCCCGCTCTTCACAAATTTCAAATGGCGATGCGTAAGCCGTTTATCGTAATGCAATTTTAGCCTGGCCTTCAGTGGAATGCTGAGAGAGGGGGGGGGGGCGGAGAAGGGGGTCAAACTGTACTACCTGCCTTAACTATTGCTGTTCGATGCTGAAATCTCATAAGCTTGAATACATTTATTTTTCGTGAGGGACAAGTCCAATACAGTATTAACCAAGCACTCAACTCGTAGATTTGTACATTGCTGTTGTAACTATTATGTAAGTGTGATGATGAGCCCCAAAAGCAAGCTACAATAGTTGCGATCGTTGTTGCTTTTATCTTTGTTTACAGGCAGCTTCGTTATTTTGAATGGAAAATGCATGCTAGTATTTTTCTGGTTGGACGTATGATAAGATACAGGAAAAAGATTGTTATTTGTAAGCAAACGCTTTGAAGGCGTTGATTATAAACAGTTTCAGCAGCTGCTTTG